>NW_028270141.1:5790092-5978425 GCF_037043375.1 Chiloscyllium plagiosum | reverse complement strand
CAGTGGTTAGCACTGCTGCCTCACAGTGCTTGGGACCCTAGTTTGATTCCAGCATGAGCAACTATCTGCTTGGAGTTTGCACATTCTCCCCGTGTCTGTGTGGGTTTCCTCCCACAGTCCAAAGATGTGCAGGTTAGGTGGACTGGCCATGCTAAATTGCCCATAGTGTTCAGGGATGTAAGGGTAGATGGGTTAGCCATCAGACATGCAACATCAGACAGGGGTGGGTGGGTCTGGATGGATGGTCGTTGCAGGGTTAGTGTGGGCTGAATGGCCTCTTTCCACACTGTGGGGATTCTATAAATCAGACGGACCATGACATTCCTCTGGAAGTGGTGGGACTTGAACCTGAGCCTCCTGGCTAGGATTAGCACTGTAACCCTAATACTGCTCTATAAGAGTCCTTGTTTGCTGGTTATGTGCTTAATCAACCCTCTTATATCCCACCTTTAGAGCTTTTCTAATCAACTTGGTCAGAAATGTTATTATACACTTCTGGAATGGATGGATCTTCAATTCAGGTCTCTCCGTTCAGAGATAGGGACACTATCACTGTGCTGCCATTTCAGCATTCAGAAGGGTTGGCTTTGCCATTTGGCACTCACGTCAGATCGAGTATGTCTTTCAGAGCTCCTGAAAGGGAAATTGCAGGACCGGGTAAGACTTACTGTCCAACCAATAATTTAAATAAGTGATAATCATTCAAGGCGAAAGTGCTGGAGAGTGTGTTGCTGGAAAAACACAGCAGGTCAGGCAGCATCCGAGGAGCAGGATAATCGACATTTCAGGCAAAAGCCCTTCATTAGGAATGAGGTTGGGAGCCTCCGGGGTGGAGAGATAAATGGGAGAGGGTGGGGATGGGGGGAAAATAGCTGTGAGTGTGATAGGTGGATGGAAGGGTGGAGTGCGTAGATGGGAAGGAAGATGGACAGGTGGGACAGGTCATGAGGGCAGTGCTGAGCTGGAAAGTTGGAACTGGGAAAAGGTGGGGGGAGGGGAAATGAGGAAACTGGTGAAATCTACATTGGTGTCATGGGGATTGAGGGTCCTGAGGCGGAAGATAAAGTGTTTTTCCTCCAGGTGTCAGGTGGAAAGGAAGTGGTGATGGAGGAGGCCTAGGACCTGCGTGTCCTCAGCAGAGTGGGAGGGAGACTTGAAGTGTTCAGCCACAGGGCGGTGGGGTTGGTTGGCACCGGTGTCTCGGAGATATTCTCGAAAGCACTTCATGAGTAGCGTCCTGTCTCCCCAATGTAGAGGAGACCGCATCGGGTGCAATGGATACAGTAAATGACATGTGTGGATGCAAAAGTGAAACTTTGATGGATGTGGAAGGCTCCTTTGGGGCCTTGGACGGAGGTGAGGGGAGAGGTGTGGGCACAGGGTTTGCAATTCCTGCGGTGGCAGGGGAGGGTGTCGGGAGGGGACGGTGTGTTGGTGGGGAGCGTGGACCTGATGAGGTAGTTGCGGAGGGAACAGTCTTTATGGAAAGCCGATAGGGGTGGGGAGGGAAATATATCTCTGGGGGTGGGGTCCATTTGTAGGTGGCGGAAATGACGGAGGATGATGCGATGTTGCAGTTGGAGGGATGGGGTTCAAAGGTGGAGGTGCGGGATGTCGATGAGATGCGCTAGAGGAATCATCAACCAGGTGGAAGGGGAAATTGTGGTCTTTAAAACAGAAGACCATCTTGTGTGTTCTGTCATGGAAATGGTCCTCATGAGAGCAGATGCAGCGGAGGCAGAGGAATTGGGAATACGGGATAACATTTTTGCAGGAGATAGGGTGGAAGGAGGTATAATCCAGGCAGCTGTGGGAGTCGGTGGGTTTGTAGAAAATATCAGTGTTGAGTCAGTCACTGTTGATGGAGATGGAGAGGTCCAGGAAGGGGAGGGAGGTGTCAGAGTTGGTCCAGGTGAATTTAAGGTCGGGGTGGAATGTGTTGGTGAAGTTTATGATGTCCTTGTGGCAGCACGAGGTGGCACAATACAGTCATCAATGTAGTAGAGGAAAAGGTGGGGAGTGGTGCCGATGTAACTGCAGAAGATGGACTGTTCTACATAGCCGACAAAGAGACAGGCATAGCTGGGGCCCATCATTCAAAATGGACTGAGATTTTCCCACCGATTGCTGTCTGGGAGCACTGTGCCCTCCCAAACAGTGAATCGTCCTGATTATCTCCTTCAGTTGTAAGAAGCTAAACCTATTTCAAGGAGGTTCTGTCTTGGAGTGTTCTGCAATTTCTCCTGGACAATTTTCAGCTCCCCATAAAACATAAGCCAGTTTCACATTTCAAAGCTGCTCCTATATCTGGGGATCTCTACTGCAAAGGTGCAAATAAATTATATAACAGAAATTATCGTGAATTTTTAGTTGATTTTTCTCTTGTCCTTAATCACCCTATTTTGTTTCCCTGTCATAGTTTCTTTAATATTATTTTATTAACACTGTTAATAAATGTGTTTCTCTCTGCATCTCGTTTTCTGTTTTAAGCAATGGATGTACTATCAAACATTAGGTTGTACCTTGCTGCACCTACATTGGGCCATCCAATGCTTCACAATGGAAAGGACCCTTTTCCTTTCGCCTTTCCAATCTAACATCTGGACCTTAATCTTCCGAGGGTTGTGGCTTTTAAATCATTAAATACTTTTTTCTTCTATGCTTTGCAACCCTGGTGTACCTTATAATTTAGGTCTTGACCCGTATGTTTCTTTGTATCTTTTTTCAGGATTGTGATGCTTTCAGGTCGCTGCATAAATTATTTTCTGCACGTTGGTATTTTGGAGAGTCTTTAACTGGTCAAAGTTGTCCTAATCCCTCATTTGTTATATTCTACGTCGAGCTAAAGTATTCGTTCCATAGTTGTAGTATTTTCTCTAACTCTATGAAGTCTTGTCACAGCAGTTACTAATTGTTGCAATTTTAATTATTCTATGCGACTAAATAACTAAACATAAAACAAGTATTACTTGCTAGCAGAGATAATTCTTTACTCAGATGAAAGTAACCTCAACGAAGCAATAGTCTGAATAGCAGAAGGTTTCAACAAAGGACTCTAGCATGTTCTTGAAAACAAATAACACATGTTGCCATATGTAATGCTCTATTTATAGTGAAGCCTGAAATGAGTCATGAATGAGTTGCCCCCTGTCTGTTTGCATGATTCTATCTGTCATTATTTCAAATAACTTACATATGAAATAAAGAATTGGCTCAAATCACAACACAGTCGAAGCAATGCAAAGGAAAGTCTGGTATTTATTTTGGCGCCCCCAATCATCTCTATCATATTTAAAATAGAGGAGAGAAATGTTTAAATTTTGTATGAAATAGTGCTACAATGATAATAAGAACAATAGAAGTTTCTGATGCACTGTCACACTGTAACAATGGCTAATAAATTGCACATACCACTGAGCTGCTTATCCATGAGATGAATTATTTTGTTTTCATAGACACTTAGTCACAGCATTCCAGTTACATGTGTCTGAAAATATCAGTACAAAATAGACTGTAAAGAACAAAAGGTGAGGAATGAATCCATGTTGACAAATCGCACTTTGGGCGTGTAGCTTTGTTTTGACTGGTAGCAAGAAGAAAGAAATCTAATTAGGCTGAAAAATTGCTCACAGCTATCTGTATGGAAATACAATCCGTGTGATAGAATTTGACTTCAGCAATGATGTCAAATGGGCAGAATTTAGAAGAAATACTATTCCAAAGAAATGTAAAATGGGCCATTGACTTAATATCACCCACTGTTGAATAATGTTAAGATTTACCCCAATGAATGATTAGGGTACCCCCTAATCATCTTTTACAAGATGATTAGGGGGTTAGATAGGGTCGACAGTATGAACCTTTTCCCGCGTATTGAGTCGGGTATTACAAGGGGGCATAGCTTTAAATTAAGGGGGGGTAGATATAGGACTGATGTTAGGGGTAGGTTCTTCACTCAGCGAGTCGTTAGTTCATGGAATGCCCTGCCAGTAACAGTGGTGGACTCTCCCTCTTTATGGGCATTTAAGAGGGCATTGGATAGGTATAAGAAGGATAGTGGGTTAGTGTAGTTTAGGTGGGCTTGGATCGGCGCAACATCGAGGGCCCAAGGGCCTGTACTGCGCTGTATTCTTCTATGTTCTATGTTCTATGTTCTATGAATACAACATTTGTGAAATCAGAAATAAGGTTATTTCAGGGTTATAATAAGAGGACTAATATTGCTTTTTTGATATCATGGAATGTGTGTGTTGCCGATAAAATCAGTATTTGTTACCTGTCTCTAATTAAACTGAGTGCCTTGCTTGGTCATTTCACAGGATAGTTAAGAGTCAACCAGATTGTTTTGGATCTGGAGTATCCACATAGGCCAAATGAGATAAGGGTGGCAGATTTCCTTCCTGAAAGCAGATTAGTGAAGCAGATGGATTTTTAGCAACAATTGGGGATAAATTGTCATGGTCGCCATGACTGAGGCTCGTTTTACATTCCAGCTTTATGAATTAACTTTAAATTCCAGAAACCACCATTTGAAAGTGCGATCTCAGAACATTAGCTTTGGTTTCCTAATCCAGTGGCATTACTATTACACCAACCTCTGACAGACAGAAAGAGGTACTGGGAGAAGTAGGTTAACAGATTAAAATAGGCCTGTTTTATCTTCTTCGTTTGTGGGATGTTGACATTGCTGACAGGACCAATGTTTACGGCCCATCCCTAATTGCCCTGGAGAAGGTGGGTGGGGTTTTTTAATGAGTGCAGTCCTTGGGGTAGAGATAGGGTTGTTAGGAATGGAGCTACATGTGTGTGGTTTGGAGAGAAACTTACAGTTCTGTAATTAACCTTTTGTCATTGCTTCACTGTAGGTAACATGTTAAATGGCTGCTGCCTGCTCTCTATTGGCTGGATGTATGTATCAACAGGTAACCTTGACAGCACAAGTTCTACTTAAAGACAGCCTGTGAGTTTTGAAGACAAAGTGTTGTGCCTGTGAGTGCTACTGGGACATTTTGCAGCAATCAACCTTGATCTGAATACTTTGAGCAAGGCTTGAACAGGTGAAACAATTCTCTCCAAATTTTCCTGACAATGAATTGGAAGGTTTTTTTATGGAACTGTTGGCAAGTAGTGATATCCTGCATCTGTACAGTGCATGAAACCTCCCGAAATATACTCAAGAGACAGTGGGAAGAAATAATCCAGAGTTCAAGTCCAGGAGTGATACTCCAAGATGCACTGTAGGAGAAAATGTTGAACAATATCATGGGTTGCCATGATGAATAAGTTCATCTTCAAATGGAATAGTCTTATCAATTGTACACAGTAGATTCAATCACTACTCAAATTATTGTATTCCCATCATCTAATTATCAAAAGTCTCCATTCATATTTATCCAATTTTAAAAATCAAGTGCTTTTATGTTTGAACTGGAGGAAGATGTTGACATCAAATCAGCATTGCACACTGACTGATATCGTAATCTGCATTTTTATTAATTAGCTCATGGGATGTGGGAATCACTGGCAAAACCAAGGTAAGGATAGACACATTTTGCTGCAGCTTTATAGATTTTTAGTTAGGCTACACTTGTGAGGAAATATTAGCAATATCATTTATTTACATTGGCAACAACCAGTACTGATCATTATGATCGCTAACTGACATAGTTGAAGCTCAGGAACAGTTGAGTGTATTTGAATATTTAATAAAAGGCCGCATTTTAATTGTAAAATCCTTCTGTTTGGATGAAGATATAAAAAGCAATGGTTACAAATTGGACATGATGTGCACAGGGCATATCTGGAGCTTCCATTCTGTATACACGTGAAGCTGGGTAAATATAAAGCAGCCAACAATTTTACAGTTATTAAATAATCGATGTGAATATATGAGTTTAATTTCCAATGTAGGCCCAAAGGTTACCTTTACAATTTTTCATACAAAGAGTGGTGAGTGCCTGGTACACACTGCCAGAGGAGGTGATGGAATAATAGCAGCATTCAAGAAGCACCTGGACGGATACATGAACAGGCAGGGAATAGAGGGATATGGATCCTGTAAGTGAAGACAGTTTTAGTACGGAAGGGCAAAATGTGGTGGCACAAACTTGGAGGGCCGAAGGGCCTGTTCCTGTTCTGTATTGTTCTTTGTTTTTGCTCATCTCTAATTGCCCATAAGGAGTTATGAGTGAGCTGTTTTCTTCAACCATTTCAGTCCATGGGGAATGGACACACTTCAATGCTGTTAGTGAGGATCTGACAAGTTTTGAGTAGTGATGATGATGTTGGAATCATCATTTTGTTCCAAATCAGGATGCTATGTGACTGGATGTTATTCCCTTGTTCCAGCTACACCTTGTTCTTTTCGGCAGTAGAGGTCATGGATTTTCTTTGCATCCTCCAGGCTGCAATTAGGTGGATGTGTGCAAAGCCCTTTACCACAATAGCACATAGTACACTACCTAGTGGAACTGCAGAATGCCTTTTGGACCTCATCTTTGAGTCTGAGGAGGCTGCTTGCCTTCTAAAACAGGCAATAGTTCACAATTACCTTCTAATTATCAACAATAAAAGCAAAAAAAAACCCTCATGTTATGGGGCAACAGTACTTGTTTTTAATAAACGTGTAAATAATGGTAAGATTGGAAAATTTTCTTTTGTATTAATGTCAAAATTGCTTAATAAGAAAAAGCAGTGAAAAGTCTAAAGAGATGAATATTGTGTTTAATGGACAGAATCATGATTAATTACTGTGTCTAAATGGAAGAGGTCAGTTGAAACTAATAATAGCAAACAGGTGTAGTTTATAAGCTATGAGGTTGACTGAATAGTCTCCACTAATCTTCTCAATCTCAACAAAATCCCTTTACCTAATGTTTTGTAAGTTATTACCAATGTGATTTATTTTACAATTGGCAACAATCAGTACTGATCTCCATGATCATTAACTGACATAGTTCAAGCTCAGGGATAGTTGAGTGTGTTTGAATATTTAAAGGAAAGGTCACATTTTAAATGTGAAATCCTTCTCTTTAGTTGATGGTTTAAAAAACAATGGTTAACAATGCAATTGTACAGATTCGGACATGATATGCAAGGGCGAATGTCTGGAGCTTCCATTCTGTATGGACAAGTGACAATTGGTAAATATAAAGTAGCTAACAGTTTTACAGTTATTCAATAATTTATGTGAATATATAAGTTCAATTTCCAATGTAGGCCCAAAAACTATCTTCATTGTAATAATTTTTGAAGTTATTATGTCATCAAATTGGCTAACTATGCTAACATTGGTCCTGATATTAATCTTGAACCATTTCTAGAATTGGATGAGAATAGGGTGGGGAGGTGTGGGAAATTGCATTTGTGTAACAAAGTGGATTGGAATTTGTAGTCTAATTCGACCCTTGGTTTCTGGGTCTGAAAGCTGTAATTCATCTGACGTACACTGACATGATGTGATCTCTTGTGGTACAGTGGCAGTATCACTGAGCGAGGAGACCTGGGTTCAACTCTCATTGGCTCCAAGAGGTGTTCAATAACATCTCTGTAACAGTTTGATGTGGAAATATCTACAAAGAAATAGTCCACAAATGATAATTGGAGGAATGTTCAGAATGGATGGACCGAACACTGATAACACTCAGATTCAATACTGCATTGCTAAAACTATTGCAGAATTCTGTCGGAAGTAGAAAAGATATTATTTTCCCCATCAATAGGAGGGAAAAAAAACATGCAGCTCTTACCGAGGTGTGCTGATGGAGGTTACTGAGGATGTGAGTCATTAGAGTCTTGTGCCTCAGTCATGAATTCAATGCAGGAAGTGATTTAAAAGGCTGACCAAACAAAGGAAAAGTGAGTGCTTTTGTTAATTTGGCAACATCTTTTTCCTTTTCAACCTAACCCAGTTCGGAATAGAGTAAAATAGTAATTTATTTTTCCAAAAATAAATGCAGTGAAAAATGTTTAAGTCTCTATACTCTGGCACCATTTTAATAACAAATTATATGTTTTGAAGAAATGAAAAAATTAAGATAAAATCCATCTTAGTTCAATTCATGGCTCCAGTGCTCCTGAAGTCAGGGAAGCCCATATTGTCTTGGTGCATCTTCTCTATCACATCCACTCCACTCCCAGGGCAACAGCATTCACCTTTTATTCACTTCTTCACCCATTCACCAAATCATGATGTCATGTGATAATTTGTCTTATTGTTCCCTTCATTGAATACAACATAACTAATGGGTAGGTACCTTAGCTTCACTCACCTGTAGATCTGCAAGTGAAGACAATACGAAACATAAGATGCAAGGAAGCAGGATATTCTAGAGATGAGCTAGAATTAATCCAGATTACAGGTGTAGAAGAGAAGATTTGTGTTTCTTTCAGTTGGAGATTGAGACACTGGGGCTCAGCAATAAGTGATGAATGACTAATATCTTAGATACATGTGTGCTGACTATATTTCATATTGACTGAATGATGAGCAGGTTGCAGTGCAATTATCAAAATTGTGATTTGGCTTTGATGAAGTCACATTTCTTTCTTTTGTTTTCCAGATCCCTTTTTCATTCATTCATTCATTGAATGTGGGCATCACTGGCAAAGCCAATATTTATTGTCCATCAGGCATTTAAGAATCAATCACATTGTCATGGGTCTGCAGTCACCTAAGGAAGGTTGTTCCCTAAAGGACATTAGTCAAACAAATATGTTTTTTCCAACAGTCGACACATATACAGTTAGTATTGCAGTTTATTCTTGAAGATTATTCCTTCTGATGGTTCACTGTTGCATAACTTGTCATCATGCATCTCTTTGGGTATTTTAATTTAATTCTTGATTATACAAACAACGAACTCAAATTAGCCCAATCAAAATGAATAAATGTTTGGTTTTTATAGGATGTCAGCATCAGCCAGAGATAGACTCTCAAATAGCAAATCAAGAGAGAAAGTTTATTTAAAAAGGAAAAACTATACAAATCAGTACAAGGCAAACCTTTGCAGCTACAATCAGGTGACTGGGTTGATATGAAGTTGTAAGTTTCTTTAGTTATTTCGTTGACATCAATTCTTTGGATTTTGCCTTTGGAAACATCCAATACATACCGAGCTAGCAAGGATATTACTGAGAGCCTTTACTTCCAACTCATAAGTCATCTCAGTTTGTGTGTAATTTCATAAATGGAAGGAGAATGTGAGGACTGCAGGTGCTGGAGATCAGAGTCGAAAAGTGTGGCGCTGGAAAAGCACAGCCGGTCCGGCAGCATCCGAGGAGCAGGAGAGTAGACATTTCGGGCATAAGCCCTTCATCAGAACATATTCGTGATGAAGGGCTTATGCCGAAAATGTTGATTCTCCTGCTCCTTGGATACTGCCTGACCTGCTGTGCTTTTCCAGTGCCACGCTTTTTGACTCCAAATTTATAATTGGTCAACTTTATTATGTATTCCTTTCAATTGGAATTTGTCTGCTTACATTTATTGTTCATTCACTGAACATTGTTGCCCACATTGTACCTTTTGCGATTTGAATTTACACAACTCTCCATTATTTGATTTCATTCGGATATTAAGACTAGAATAAAGTTGAACTGTACGCATTTTATCTGAATTGATGTTCTTCCAAAATAGCTAAATCTTACAGAAACAAATTTATACTTTTTCAAGACTATTAACCTTTTTTTAAAAAAAATATAAACCACGCTGATAATTTTTAATATTTCCTTCATTAAAACTTAATTGAGTTTTATTATTTGGTCGGTCATATATATCTGGTTGATTGCTAATTATGTGATAAACCTCAATTAACACATAAGTACAGAAAAACAAATTAGTTTCAAATTGGCAATGTTTGTAAAATATTCTTAAAGACAGTGTATTAATATAGAAAGTAATGACCCCTGAGAGCTGGGCAGTTTGCTACGAATAATGATCGATTTGAGGTTTAAACAACCGCCAAACCTCAAACAGATCATTGTTTGTAGCAAACTGCCCTGCTCTCAGGACAACTCCTTACAACCCTGTCATGGTGGACGCTGCAAAACGTGTCAGATTGTGGACATAGATACCACTATTACCCGTGGGAACACCTCCCACCATGTACATGGCAGGTACTCATGTGACTCAGCCAGCATTGTCTATCTTATACGTTGCAGGTTGGGATGCCCGGAGGCATGGTAAATTGGGGAAACTGAGCAAAGGCTACGACAACAGATGAATGGGCACCGCACAACAATCAACAGACAGGAGGGTTCCCTCCCAGTTGGGGAACACTTCAGTGGTCCAGGACATTCAGCCTCGGACCTTCGGGTGACCATCCTCCAAGGTGGACTTCGGGATAGGCAGCAGAGGAAAGTGGCTGAGCAGAGGCTGATAGCTAAGTTCGGTACCCATAGGGAGGGCCTCAACCGGGACCTTGGGTTCATGTCACATTACAGGTGATCACCATTGCACACGCACACGCACACGCACACGCACACACGCACACGCACACGCACACGCACACTCTCACACGCACACTCACACGCACACGCACACGCACTCGCACACTCGCACACTCGCACACTCGCACACGCGCACGCACACGCGCACGCGCACGCGCACGCGCACGCGCACGCACACGCGCACGCACACGCACACGCACACGCACACGCACACGCACACGCACACGCACACGCACACTCTCACATGCACACGCACACGCACACGCACACTCTCACATGCACACAGACGCGCACACAGACACCCAGACACACCCTTATAGACACACAGACTCCCACACATGCACCCCCTCAGACCTAAGACACTCTGCACTCACTATACACACACACACACACACACACACACACACACACTTTCTCACACTCTCAACCCCCACCCCAGACAGACACACACACAGACAGACAAAGACCCACATGCACACATATATATTGTGTGGTGAATTTTTTTGGTACTTTCAGAGTTACATTGCACTTTGCTCAAAAATCACATAGATTCATGTCGAACTCTGAGCTCAAAAACTGCATGAATTTATGTAAAACTGTTATTTCACTTTTTAGATTGGAATCAATCTAAACATCAGGTCATAGACAGAGAACATAGGGGGCTACACCTTCAACATATTGTTTAGCTATCACCATTGTTAACAGCTAACCCGAGAATGCAACTTTAAAAAAAAAGGGTTTTGTGATTTACACATGAAAGAAGTGAAACTATCACTGTATTCTAACAGATGAAAGGCTTAACAGACAATCAATTCTTCAATGTATAATTTCAGTTACATCACACTGCGAATTTTTGCTATAAATTCTGTGTTATGATCGAGCCCTCCACAATCACTTGATGAAGGAGCGTCGCTCCGAAAGCTAGTGTGCTTCCAATTAAACCTGTTGAACTATAACCTGGTGTTGTGTGATTTTTAACTTTGTACACCCCAGTCCAACACCGGCATCTCCGAATCATGTCTATTGTTAAAGTTTGCTTGAGAATGTAACTTTAAAAACATTCTGGGATTTACATATGAAAGAACTGAAAACAATATGGTCAATCTAGAAGATGAGAGACTTAACAAACAATCCAAGTGTTTTTCAATATATAATTTCAGTTACATCACACTGTAAACTTTGCTATAAATTTTGTGTCTTTCGATTTTATAATCCACAACCACCTGATGAAGGAGCAGTGCTCTGAAAGCTAGTGCTTCCAACTAAACCTGTTGAACTATAACCTGGTATAGTGTGATTTTTAACTTTGCCTATGGTGACAGCATTGACATGAGCAGGTACCCTGTGCATATATTCCATTTCAAGCACACTGCCTTACTCTGAAAAACAATTATTGTAAACTTAATCATGTGGATGAGCATTTGCAAGCTGCCACCGAAGTGAGATGAGGTTGGAAATTACACAGAGTCGAACTATTGTGTGAATACAGTGTTAACAAAATGTAAATTAAACGCCCAATGCTTCTAGAGAAGCAGAAGACAGAGAGGAAAAAAAAGCATGTTTATGCAATAAGTTTGTCTAGCTTAAATCACAAGAGGAAAGATAAAAAGATCATTTCATTTCATTTAACTTTATGCAAAAACTAGTGTTTTTTTAATTGTGTCAGAACTTCAAGCGTGAGTAGAATTGTATTTAGTTGATAATGAGAGATGCCAAAAGGAAAGACCTAGCATTTGTGTAATGCTTTTCACCCCTTCAGACTATCAAAGGTTAATTCACCCAATAGATTAAATTTGCGGTGTTATCACTTATAGGCAGTGATGGCAGCCAATATGAGGTACAATAGTTCCCAGACACTGGGATGAGACAGATTGACTTCAGTGTTCATTTCTAGTCCTGAACATTCTTATATTCCTTTGTGAATATTCATGCATTAGAGTCATGCAATAGAAGTTCCACGCAGTAAATTCTTTGAACTCTCTGCACTTTTCCTCTGTATTTTCACTGCATCCTTTTTTGGTTTAATTTACAGTCTGTGAGACTTGATATTTAATCTCCACACTTAATATATTGATTTATATTAAGAACAGCAAAAGTCACTAAGGCACCTGTTCATAAATGCCTTTAGATTGCTACATCTTCTATTCTTGAAATCTCTTTTGTTTGATGGGTCCCAATGACTGTTTTCTGAAATTTTGTAAATTATTTAACCTATGCTTCCTGTTTCAACTACACTTTAAATCAGTTTGTATTGTTTTTTTGCGAATGAATGGTCAAACAAAATAACATTTGCAAAGGTCAAATGATCATTGGGTTAAATAATTAATATGTGGCATTAATTCTCAGGAAACTTGGTGACAAGCATATTTTTTAAAGTTAAAAATATGCTCATGTTGCTTTCCCATTGCAACCTGGACCAATTCTCCTCTATATTTCCTGTTCTCTCAACATTTGGAAAACTGTGTGGCTATAATGCAAACAGCAGGGAGTTTATAGTTGTTCTTGCCAAAAGAAGTACTTTATAGCAAAACTCACGTTTTTTTCTTGTTGAGACCATATAGAAATTCAAACCAATAACTGTTCACAGACAAATCATTTTGGTTACATATAATCTTTTGTTTTTCAAGAGTTTGCTGTCAGTCTCATTTGCCTCTTAAAAGCAAGAAGGCTACACTTGTTGTTGAATAATGCACACTTAACACTTTGGAAAGAATTACTTTTCAGTGTACTTAGTTGGTCAAAATGGTGAAGAATTGAGTAAGAGCAGCTTGAACACCAACTAGCAAAACACGTTTCCAGAACCAAGGTCAAAGTCACCTATTATGGAAAGAATATGAAAAGATACAGACTTTGTGGTACCACATACATTCCTGCAGGCAAGATCAATTGAGGAAATTGCTCAAAGGTTTTTTTTATAATACAAGTACAGAAATTATTATTTACAATATTAAGTTTTCATGCTTACTATGTTCATACAATGATTCTTTGTTCCTTAATTTTACTAAACGTGGGTGAACATCTCTTTTAAAAAGCACATTGGGCAAAGTCTTATGAATGAGTAAATTGTTTATATGCTGATATTGTAAACAGCTATATTTAGCCTATAGATTCTAAATTAAAGTCACAGGAATGTTGTGGCTTCAGTCTATCCCTGCCTAATGTTACTTTATATTTTAATAATCTAATAAGATTTATGTGGCATCTCTCCCACACTCCTACGAAGATCAGTTGGGGTGATGTGAAAATCATACAGTATCTATTCTGGCTGCAGTCATAAAAAGTTACCACCACACAGGCAGAGAATATGGGAATATTCCAAAGTAAACATATTTATTCTGTCACAGACCCAAAACGTGTCCTTCATATGTTCTTTTAATTCAATTTTGGAGGGACAGGGGAGAGAATGGCATAGGTTTGTTTGCGCTTTCTGAGACTTTGCCACAAAATAGTTGAAAGATTCATAGAATGAAACAAAACCAGTCACCCACTTGAGTCCACCATTTTCCCAGACAGTGCAGTCCTCTCCAGTGCAAACTTTACCATGAACTCCATTTAATCTGCCAAGAGGAATTTCTGTATTAAAGCTTTATAATACTAAAATGGAATCAAAAAGCATTCCATTACTGTAGCTGCAGCTAATCGAATCAATCCTTGTCAGTTTTGCTGAGTTGTTTACACAAAACAGTCCACTATGTTTTCCTGCAGTGCTGATTTGGATTGGGGTGTACAAAGTTACAAATCACACAACCACCTGATGAAGGAGCGGCGCTCCAAAAGCTAGTGCTTACAATTAAACCTGTTGGACTGTAATCTGGTGATGTGTGATTTGTAACTTCCTGCAGTACTAGTTCCTTTTGTATGTGCATCTCGTAGAAACAAAACAATTCAATACTCCCCACAATGACAACCATAAAAACAATTCTCTCCTGTTAAATATCTCATGACTGCTCCATACACTGCCACTGTTAGCATTGACACTGGAAACCTGAGCAAAGGGAACAAGTGACTGAATTGCAGTCATAAGTGAAGGAGAGACATCGGAATCTGGGATCTGAAGAAAGAGCAGTAGAGGACTGGGCACAGATAGAAATCAGCATTGTATCCATTGCTTTTGTTGAGAATCTGTTCCCATATATTGACTGTTTTATGGGAAAACAATTACTTTTTTTGGAATCTCAGCTTGGAAGAACATCCATGAGATCTGGTTGCCATGGCGAGAGAAACTCAAATAGAAACAAAGTACCAGGTAACAGTCTAAGCGCCTTTTCACTGTATAGAAAATGCACAACTGCTGTTTTATTAAAACTTTATTTACTGATTTGAGAGGGAGCTAGGCTGCGGGAAAAGAGGGTGAGCTGTTTTGTGTAAACAACTAAACAGGTTGCCTGTGAGAGTTTGGCTTCTGTTCAAATTAAAGCGAACAGAACAGATGGCACTTTTGTGGCCTTAAAAAAAGGGAATGGACAAGGTATAGCTTATTGGTAATAATCTGATCTGGAAAATCCCATCTATAGAATCCATCTACCAGGCCCGCTGTCAAGGAAAGGCCACCAGCATTCTCAAAGATCCATCCCACCCTGGCAATGTTTTTCAACAACCTCTACCATCGGGGAGAAGGTACAGAAGCCTGAACACACGCACCAGCCGGTTTCGTAACAGTTTCTATTGTTAGAATACTGAATGGACTCACAAACTCTGAGCATTCGCCTGTACCTATGTTTTGTTTTTGCTGCTGTTTAACTATTATTTACTTATCAATGCTACATAACTCTGTGACCTGCCTGTCTTGCTCGCAACACAAAGCTTTTCACTGTGCCTCAGTACGTGACAATAAAATTCAATCCAACTCAATTCAGTTCAAAACTCAAACAGGGAGTGGAATGATTGTTGAAGGTCACTGAAGGTTTTGCACCAGTTTGGAAAGATGAAGTAAACCTGCTAGAGAGCGGGGAATAACGAGAGATTGTTGGTGTAATGTTAGATTTCTGCCAGATGTGAAGACTGTGTAAAAAGCTTTCATAAGACAGGCTCTTGTTATGTTAACTAATGCAAAAGTCTATTATCTTAAGTTTGACCTTTCAGTTAACTGGTAATTGATGCTTGATCTTTATTACCTTTAGTTTGTTTGTTATGTTGAAAATCTTCAAAGGTGTAATTTTGCATTTCAGTTCTTTCTGTTGTTTGTTCTGGATATTCATCACTTTTTAATAGTTATTGATCCCTATGGTGATCATTATACTTGCTAAGCCCAGAACTCAGACCCTCAAATTATTGGTTCATGTTCTAAATTAAATAACTTTTCCTTTTATTTATTGAGAAAATGTAAATCTCAGATCCTCCTCATTTGCCAAGCTAAAGAAGATTAGTCAGCAACTTTGTCTGTGGATTAGATTACATTACAGTGTGGAAACAGGCCCTTCGGCCCAACAAGTCCACACCGACCCGCCGAAGCGCAACCCACCCATACCCCTACATTTACCCCTTACCTAACACTACGGGCAATTTAGTATGGCCAATTCACCTGACCTGCACATCTTTGGACTGTGGGAGGAAACCGGAGCACCCGGAGGCAACCCACGCAGACACGGGGAGAACGTGCAAACTCCACCCAGTCAGTCGCCTGAGGCAGGAATTGAACCCGGGTCTCAGGCGCTGTGAGGCAGTAGTGCTAACCACTGTGCCACCGTGCCGCCCACTGGATGGGACACTCCTCTGTGATGAATCAAATTGTTTGTGTCTCTCCGCAAGTGTATACAGGTTTTACACTGGGACCTCGACGATAGAGTTTCGCCACACATGATTTATTCTGAACATATTTAGTCGGAGTGCTTCTCACTGTGGTAACTCAAAGCCTGACATTCAAGAGCTGGGATTTGTGACAAGCAAAACATTAGTGACTTCCACATTTCCTGTTTATTGATTTAATAGTTACCTGCTGTAGATCTTGCTTAGAAAAGTCACTGCATACGGGTCATGCAGATGGAAGGGTGGAAAGGTGGATTTAACAGGTCATCATGGAGTGATGGTAATTCAACTGCAGGTTTCATTAGTTGGCAGCCATGTTGAGGAGTGATGTCCACAAGAACAGGAAACCAGGGAGCAGTGTTGAGTATAATTCTGAAGAAAGGTCACCGGACCCAAAATGTTAACTCTGCTTTCTCTCCACAGGTGCTCCAGATCTGCTGAGTTTCCCCAGCAGTTTCTGTTGTCATTCGCGAAGTGTTGAGTGGTGGGTTCCAGTTATGATACACATTGTTGCATTTAGCTGTTGAACAGTAAGATATTCGTGATTACCAATGCCAGACAGGTACATGTTACTCTGCTATAAAGTATGGTAGGGAAGATTAGATTAGATACAGTGTGGAAACAGGCCCTTCGGCCCAACAAGTCCACACCGACCTGCCGAAGCGCAACCCACCCAGACCGCATTCTCCTACATTTACCTCTTAACCTAACTCTATGGGAAATTTAGCTCGGCCAATTCACCTAACTTGCACATCTTTGGACTGTGGGAGGAAACCGGAGCACCCGGGGGAAACTCATACAGACATGGGGAGAATGTGCAAACTCCACACAGTCAGTCGTCTGAGGCGGGAAATGAACCCGGGTCTCTGGCGCTGTGAGGCAGCAGTGCTAACCACTGTGCCACCCACAAAGTGCTACATTTCAGAAAGTTGTGGGGATAGTGTCCCAGTAAGTTTTCTTACTAATCTCTTTCTGATTTTGAACTTGGCTGCTGTTTTCTTCAAAGTTCGCAGAGTCGCTCTCAAGTATGTTGTTTTAGTTTCTGGCCACCAATGTAGATGTACAATTCTGTTTATGCACTGGCATTGCGAGGTGGAATACACTGGATATGATTTTTGAAGGAATGCGAGAATGTGAGAAGCCTTGTTTTCAATATCATCAAAACCCTAAAGTGCAGAAAAATGCCATTCAGCCCATCGAGTCAACACCGTCCCACCCTTAATTTTTTAAGCGAAACAAAAATTCCAGTCTTGCAATGAGTGAGTGATGAACCTAGACCAGCTTAAAAGAAAATGTAAAGTATAACATCCAAACACATGGGAAAATGCATTTCTGTTTACTACTGTAAAAGATAAGAGCATTTGCCTTATACATCATCAAACTATATTGAGAAGTAAAAAGGGGAATTTGGAATCACATCACAATGACACATAGTAAACTCAAGGATAGCTCTTTACTTGAACAGCATCCTCCAGGCAAAGAAAGTTAATGAGTTGAATGTTGTTTTGAAAGTCCAACAGTCGTCATTTTCTAAATGAACAGCAAAATGTAAGGCCCTACGTGGAAGGCATCTTTCAGCAACTACAGCAGGACTTGAAGGACTGTGAATACTTCTCAGTGCAGTTTGATGAATCCATCGAGATAGCTGACACAGCCCAGCTGAATGTTTTTGTGCATGTGGTTTTGAAGGACATAACAACTGAAGAAGATCCCCTTACCCTTTTGCCCTTAAAGAGAGAAGATGAAGTGAGGATATCTCCAACAGATTCAAAAGGTAGGTGCTTGATAAAAATATTCCAACGAAGAAAGTGATTTGCCATCACAAATGATGGTGCACCCGTCATGTGTGGGCTTTTGCAGGAATAATCCTGATTTCCCCTGTTTTGTCAACGATCACTGTATAACCCACTAGCAAGGGTCAGTGAGTAAAGTAATGGACTTCTCTCGTGTAATGAAAGTTGTTGTTAAGTTTGTAAACTCAATTTGAGCAAAAGCCCTTCAATACGGTTTGTTTAAAATCTTACACAACAAATTCACCACTGTCTTCTCAAGGGCAACTAGAGAAGGGCAATACTAGTTTAACCAGTGACGTTATGTCCCACAAGTGAATAAAACAAAGCTAACATATAGTGAACACACTGTGAGATGGTTAACTCTTGCAAAAATGTTTAGATCTGATGCATGAAATCGTCACTTTTCCTAAATCAAGAAATCAAGTGTGCAATGAGCGGTCAGACAATATGGATCTGCTCAATCGTTGTGTTCCTTACAGCTAAAGTCTCAAAACTGAACGAGCTGAACTCTGAACTGCAGGGAAAGGAGAGGCATTTCAGCACATACAATCAATCCACCAGGTCTGTGCTTTCCCAAGTCAAAAATAAAATGCTGCTGTACTTCCCAGTTTGAGGAAATTAGTAGAGAAAAGAATCAAAGACAAAGGAAGAATAATGTTGCCCAGAAAACTTCTGAGCACATCGGAGGATGTTTGCAAAGGAATTCAACAGTCAATTTCTGGAATTTGATATGATGTTCACATGGAGGTAATTAGGATGCAAAATTGTATTGAGTTAAAAGACAGACTTAGAGACAGAGATTTCTGGGGACTGGTCACCAGGAAATTTCCCACTGCCATCATTCTGTGTTTTTAAAGTGAAACCTTCCATTGGCTCCACTTTGCTTTGTGAGACAGTGATCTCCCACATGATAATAATCAAGACCAATTATTGTACCAGCCCCTCAAAAAGATATTGGATAGACTGGACATAATTTTATAAAGATTCTACCTTTTCATTTTTCTGTAGTTTGATTGTGGACTGAAATGGAGAAAGGATTGTTTTGAACACCAAGGGTTGTAGAAAGGATTGTTGCACTTTTTGACAATGATTTATGTTTCTTTGGGAGTTCTGCACTCCTTGTATCAGGGTAAGAGAGGAAGATGAATTGCCAGCCATGAGCGTGCAAGCAAGTTTGAAAATGGTGTCAGAAAAGTGCTTACTTAATTATTTCAAAAATATATTTTGAGTAGGTATAGTAACAGGAATGTGGGGGTCCACAGTTTGACTGTATTATGACCTTGCTTTCTGGAACTCACAATGTATCTCCCTTGCATTATTGATGACTGGAGGATGTTGATTTATGTGATGGCCTTTGCTGACTATGTGAGTTATTCAGGCTTAGACACTATGCTGAATAAGGAACTGAGCCAGTCAGCTGAGTTTGTCCCACTCTACCTGGCTGATTGGAATGTCCTCCATTGCTTGGAGTTGTTTCTGGAGGCCTTCTGTAGAAGTTGTTTACCATCACTGGGTTTGTACTGAGTAACTCTGGTTAATGCAGTGGCTATTGAAGTTGATGGATTGGATGGATAGCCATGGTCCGGGTTATTCTGTGATGGCTACTACAGATTGTTATGAGTTGAGAGAATGATACGGCATTGTGTGGATCCAGCTGTGGAGGGTTCCATTGGCAAATGTGACCTATTGTGGTAGTTTTGTCAGAGGGCAGTGTTGTCACAAACTGTGCTGCAGATCCACAATGTAAAACTGCTACTTTTCTGTAGAGCTTTAATAAACAAATTATCCTTAGAGGCCATTCCAATGGCAATCTAACATGGGCTATTGGAATATTGTAAAGACCTACTTTATTCCTTCTTAAAGAGCATACTATGTGTAATTGTGCAGTCTCTTTGCCTTATTCTTAATCACTCCAGTGGTCCCTCTCCCAGACCACATACTCAACATGACTGAAAAGAAAGGTGATGCTATTGTTGCTTTTGATGAACAAATACAAAGCATGCTAAAACTTCTCCTCTTGATTGCAACTATGGAATACTCAATTACAACCAAATGAGCACTGCCAGGCTCAATGGTCTCAGATTTCTGGAGCTTCCTTTAATCAATTTAAAAGGATTTGAGTTGGCAACCAATGCAGACTCAGCATAAGAGGGACAATGAATCATCTTGCTTTCAAACCCTGTGTTCCTCTACAGTCTTTTATGAAGAAGGAAAATGGAGACTTGCACACAGAATCCTGGAGTAAAACCTGGTAAGCCAGGGATCACCTCCTGTGAGGCACCACTGCTCGAAAGAAGGGAGAGGGCATGTTTGTTTTTGGGGTGGGGGGGGTGGGGGGATCTATGGATAACATGCTCAGAATAATCGGATATGAATAGATTACACTGTGAAAGATTTGCTCTTTGCTTCCACCTACGTTGCACTCCTCCCACTCCTAGCTCAATGTCATCTCTAATTGGAGAGTAACCTTCTCATTGTTGTTCTCCAACAGTGGGTGGGAATGGTCAGTAATTATTGCCCATACCATTTATTTTGTTATTACTCCTCCAATCAACAAATATCCCACCCGAGACTCAGCTAGAAATTTCTTCCTCAAAAAGTGATGGAAGCAAAGTGTAAATATTTTAAGGCGAGGGAGATGTATTTGTCATAAGCGGGGGAGTAAAAGATTATTAGGGTTACGCAAAGATGTGGTGTAATCAGATCAGCTATAATCTTAGTGAATGGCGAAAAAAGCTCAAGGCAGAATGGTCTAGTCAAGCTCCTAATTTGTATGTTTGCATTGTATTGGTCCAACCCATTTCAGGGACAAAGGGCTAGAAAATGAGTTGAACACATCCACCCTCAGGCACATCTTGCCTTCAAACCTTATGGTCCTTTACAGGGGTTTGTGAAGAATTAAAACAGTGATCTGCACAATGCTACAATTGCTGGTCATCCCACAGAAAGCCAGAGAGGAGCCCTCATTTGATTCCCTGTTATCTGAGCAACAGACATACCCATATAAATTACTCCTAGTTTATCCTCACAAGGTTTTTAATAACCACTGAAATGTGCAATATCACTGTCACAATGAAATGGAAGAGTCCCACTATCTTATAGCCAATTCCCAAGAATCACCCTAGCGTGACATTATCCACATTAAGGTTTATAGATCTTGAGGATAAATTGTATTTCACAGCCTGACTGATAACTTGATGGAACAGGTCACACAGTTTTTTTTTAAAACTTATTTAATTTTCATTGCATTAAAACCAACAGAATTAAAACCAGTGGGATCCCAGAAGAATCCATTTTATCAGATTACCACCAAAGTGGTGAAGATGGTAATCTCGCTTACTGACTAAACATGACAAGAAACAGTTAAGAGGTCATGCAGTCATACATGATGCATTAAGACAATAAAATCACCAACAAAGTAAAGCAGAAGAAAAGAAAAATCTGAGACATTTGTTGTGGTAACATTCAGCTTATTGCTGACAAAAGCAGATTTCCAAAGATGTCAACATGTCAGAACCAAGGGGGAGCATGTAATCATTACCAAAATGTTCTCCATTAATCTAATTTTAACATTCAGGATCAAAATGCACTGCAAAGATGCATACCAGCAACGAGAAACCTTACCCTCCAGAAGAAATCAGGAAACCAGGAGTCTCAGAAATGAGACCTGTCACAGTGAAACACCAGCCCTTAGGAATGAACCTCCTCAAACATCTAAATCAACTGATGTGTCACGACTGGATCTAACTAGTAACTGTAAGATATTTGAAATAATAGATGTTTACATAAACACAAACATGAGGTCAATTACATGCCACAACTGACAGGTACTCAGTATGACAGAGGAAAACCAGCCCTGATTTGATTTCATTGTCTCCCACAGGAAAGCCTTGGCACTGAATTCACATGCAGAAGTCTGTACCTCTGATTATTTAATTTTACCTGGCTCTGGGTTTGATTAGTTTTTCTGGTAATTAAGTTAGGCACTCAAATGCACAATCATTGTTATAAAGAAATCTATAAGACCTGACGTCCCAAAAACAATACATGCAAACTACCTTGAAATAACACCGTGCAAATGTAAGCTTAGAGAGGGTGGGATGGATTTTTAGTTACTGGACTTTCATGATAATCTGGTACATTTTACAGATCCACTGAACTTTCATTCCAAGAGCAGAAAAATGAAAAAAAAAGATAATGGACTTGTTTGCATGGGAATAAAGGGCAGTTGTGTGTGGACTAAGGAACAGAAAGCCATGAAAGAGTTTGAAAATGAGTCTTCAGCCTTGAAATATTATCTCGCTTTCTCTCTTCACAGATGCTGCCAGACCTGCTGAGTTTTTTTCAGCACTTTCTGTCTTCATTTCAGATTGTCAGCATCTGCTGTATTTTCCTTTTATTTTTGCTTTTGAGTGTTTTTCGGGGTATACAGGGGAATCTACTAGTGACTCCCAGAGGTTGGCACTGGGATCACAGTTCTTTTTCACTTATACAAGTCAGCTGGCATTGGCCAGATTTTAGATGTGAGATACATTTTGGGAATTCTATCGAAGCCTTGGAAAACACTTAAGAGAATGTTAATACAGTTTTCATTTCTAATTGGGAAAATGGGTGATGCTTCACAGAGTAACGGGGAAATGGACTTATTGAAAAGCATGAATATTATTGATGGAGTTTAAGGGAAAACTGTTAGAGTTTCAACTTGTAAAACCAATTAAAACTGATAGTCTGAATTCAGATATTAAATACATTCACTCGAATTCTAATAGAGGTGCAATTTATGTCTATTTATAAGCCTGTAGTTACATTGTTTTATCTTAAAATCATGAGAGGCATGGATAGGGTAAATAGACAAAGTCTTTTGCCTGGGTTGGGGGAGTCCAGAACTAGAGGGGATAAGGTTTAAGGTGATAGAGGAAGGATTTAAAAGGGACCTAAGGAACAAAGTTTTCACGCAACTGGTAGTATGTATATGGATTGAGCTGTCAGAGGAAACGGTGGAGGTTGGGACAATTACAGCATTTAAAAGGCATCTTAATGGCCGGCAAATACTGGCAAATGGGACTAGATGAATTTAGGATACCTGGTCAGCCAGGACAAGGTGGACTGAAGAATCTGTTTCCATGCTGTACATTTCTATGATTCTACGACTTCATGAGCCTGTGATCCCAAGTCAAGACTGAAAGGGATTTTAATTTGACCAACTGTATAAAGTCACTGTTAAAGATATTTTCTATACAACCTGCTCAGAAATGTTATTACGCACTTCTGGAGCAAGCGTGACTGGCACTTGGGTTTTCTGGCTCAGAGTTATGGACACGAGCACTACATCACAAGAGCTCTTTCTTTTGCTGGTTATGTGCTGAATCAACCCTCAGCTTTCACTATTCCTGCATTCAGGAGCTGGAGATGCGGGTGTTGGAATGGGGTGGACAAAGTTAAAAATCACACAACACCAGGTTATAGTCCAACAGGTTTAATTGGAAGCACGAGCTTTCGGAGCACTGCTCCTTTATCACAACCACCTGATGAAGGAGCAGCGCTCCGAAAGCTGGTGCTTCCAATTAAACCTGTTGGACTATAACCTGGTGTGGTGTGAATTTTAATTTTGCAATCAGAAAACTTGGGTTTGCCATTTCGCATTTGGCATTCACTTTTAATAGCTTCTGTATAGGAATCTGCACAGCATCAAAAGACTGATTGTCCATCCAACTGTTCTTTCCAAGACAGAAAGGACCTACAGAGAGTTGTGAACACAGCCCAGTCCATCACACAAACCAGCTTTCATCCATTGACTCCATCTATACTCCCTGCTACCTTGGGAAGGCAGGAAATCAACACAATCAAAGCCCTCTCCCACCCCAGTTATACTGTCTTCCAACCTCTTCTGTCTGGCAGAAGATACAAAAGTTTGTATATATGTATGAACAGATTTAAGAGCAGCTTCCTCCCTGCTGTTATCAGACTTTTGAATGGATCTCTTTAATGTTAATGCTAATCTGTCTCTGCATCTTTTCTGTGGCTGTAACACAGAATATCCTGCACTCTGCTCTGTTATCCAAATGAACTTGTATAATACATTCTTCCTGTAAAGCACATAAAACAACACTTTACACTATGCCTTGGTATATGTGACAGTAATAAATCACATCAAACAAAAATAAGGTGGAAAATTATTCAATGTGGGCTGATAATTTCACACTGACTGCTCTCTATGAGCACTGTGCCCTTCTGTGAGCCCAAACTGTGAACCATCCTGATCATCTCCTTCAAGTGTAAGAAGCTAAACCTGACTCAAGGATCTTCTGTCTACGGATGTTCTGCAATTTCTCCTGACAACTTCCAGCTCCCCATAAAAGATAAGCCAGTGAACTCTGGACACTGCTCCTGTACTGCAGGAGCTCCTCAAAGTAAGTGCTGAAGTTAAATTAATTAACCTGCTCCAACACACATCGGGAGCAGTTGGGACTTTAACCTAGGTCAGCCTTACTCAGGGGTAAGGAGACAAGAGTCCAGTGAAGTAAATAGTAAAGTCCTCTCTCTCTGTACTGTCTAGAATTGCTCAAAGTTCAGGAAGTTGCTGTACAAGGACACACTGTCCATTGATAGCCTTTTCTCACTGTTCTCTAAGTATGCAACTCAGTGCATTCTTGTGGTTAACTGTGGGATACTGTGCCCCATAATGGTTTATACTCACTATGTTCAATGTTGTTATTAAACACCTCTGAGGCAAATGGGATTTGAATCACTAACAATACAACATAAGAGCCCCTCTGTAAGTTCTAACCAAATAACAAAGTTAGAAACCAACCTGTTGATGTAACGACACACCTTCAGAGCAAATGAGATTTAAGCCCAGGCCCCCTGGCTGGAAGTATGAACACTACCACCGTACCACAAGAGGTCGGCCTGAATGTGAAAAAACATTTGTTTTCCAATCCCCTCGCCAGCAAAGCCAACATGCCCTTGGCCTTCCTAATTCTTTAGAACACCAGCAAGTTAGCTTCTTGTATCCATGCGGGAGGATATCAGATCCCTCTATACTGCAGCTTTCTGCAAGCACAGGCTATCACCAGTCTGTGTATGTGATGGACAATAGACTCAGGTTGGCCTGTGCAGATACTGCAGGGAGATAGATGATCCAAATAACAACAATTGCTACTAATCAACATGATTAGACACACTATAGCAAGTAGACCTTGAGAGCGGACTTGCTGGCTCAAGAGAGAGGGAACATTATGACTGTGCCAAAATAGTCCCTATAAGTGCTAAAGTATTTTTAATCAATCTGCTTAAGGAAGTAATGACACAACTCTAGAGTTAAATTAACTCCTTGACTAAGATGTTATCTTGTACTGTATAAGACCAGAAGACCCATAATACATAGGAGCAGATATTAGGCCATTCAGCTCCCTGAGTCAGCTCTGCCATTCAAACATGGCTGAAAGATTTTTCAACCTCATGTTCCCACTTTCTCCCCATAACCTTTGATCTCCTTGGCAATCAAGAACATATCTATCTCTGTTTTAAATATACTCAATGACCTGGCCTCCACAGCCTTCTGTGGCAATGAATTCCACAGATTCGCCATTCTCTGGCTAAAGAAGTTTCTTCTTATCACCATTCTTAAAGGTTTTCCCTTTGCACTAAGGCTATGCCCTCAGGTCCTCATCTCTCCTTTCAATGGAAACATCTTCCAAATATTTACTCTGTCCAGGTCATTCATTATTCTGTAAGTTTCAATTAGATCCCCCCTCATCCTTCTAAGCCCCACTGAGCATAGTCCCAGAGTCCTCAAATGTTCCTCATACATTAAACCTTTCATTCCTGGGATCATTCTTGTGAGCCTCCTTTGGACCTGCTCCAAGGCCAGTACATCCTTCCTGTGTATGGGGCCCAAAATTGCTGACAATACTCTAAATGTGGCCTGACCAGAGCATCATAAAGCCTCAGAAGTACCTCCTGCTTTTATATTCTCATCCTCTCAAGATGAATGGCAATATTATATTTGCCTTCCTAACTACTGACCCAACCTGCAGGTTTACCTTAGAAGAAACCTGGACTGAGACTCCCAAGTTCTTTTGCACTTCAGATTTCTGAATTTTCTCCCCATTTAGAAAATAGTCCATGCCTCTATTCTTCCTACCAAGGTAACATAAACCTCAGATTTACGCTCCACCCAGAGACTCTTTAACTTAGAAAGTAGTCTACAAAAATTACTTCCTTACCGTAATGTATGCCATCACTCTGTGGATTGATAAAACTTTATGCATTCATATCATGTGTTTACTCACACTAATAGAATAAAGTACATTTATGCTTCTGGCTTTGCACTGTGCTACAATTCAACTGAATTTATTTTAATAAGTTGACCATTTTCGTTGCATAGTTGCAGTTTTTCTGTAACCACAGGGAAAATTTTGTGGTATTGAAAGTGTATCCCACAGTAACAATACATTACGTGCATGTTAATAATTAAGGGGAAAATCTGAGATTGTTGAGGAGCTAGAAGAATCAATACTTGCTATTTCAGATCGTTTGTCATATATTGCATCACAATTTACAAACCTGAACTCTTTGTCTAAAAAGATGAAAAGTTTTGAAAGTTGTGGCGACTGACTGAGAAGGTCTTAAAAAACAAAGACAGAGCCATTCCACATTCCCCCAATGTAACAATAATGTTGTGTGAAAGCAACATGACGCATTTCACCATGTTGGTGGCACTCTATAAATGTAAGCTATTGTTGTGAAGAAAGGAGTTGCCATTGCACAATTAGTTTTGTTACCAGCACTGAATTTTATTTTGTGTTAATTTAACAGCAAATCAGTGGCTCAAATGAAACATGCTGGAATTACATGTGTTCTGAAAATATGAAGGATTGTGTTTTACTGATCGACTCCATTTAAGAGCATCACCTCTGGGTTTAGATTTGCTGCAGGATGTATTGCCAATTGGGATGAGCCTTCATTTCCTTCACTGCAGTTGATTATTTTGTTGAAAAATCCAATCATTCCCAGTAAGCTACATTACAAACAATGAAGAAACAAAACACACACAGAGACACCCCACTGTATACTTTTAAACATAGTAGGCCCTGGACAAAGCAGAAATAACAAGAAGTACATGTGGAGTTCCTTGCCTTTCAGGGCATGTTCATTTCCAATTTAATAAAAAAGACAACGTGAAAACATTGTTGCTAAAATAAACCCACATGTCTCAAACCAGACATAGCAGTCACTTAGGTACGCACTATTTGAAATGTAGACATGTAATATTGATAAAGATAATTCAGTTCCTGGCTCCAAAATTTGCCACCTGTGGGGGAAGGTTGTCAAAAAGTTAATTTTTGGCTCTAGGTTTTTTAAGCAAGTCCAGAATCCAGACTTCTATTGGCAAAGAGCTGAAGGATATAACTCCATCAATTCTTTAATATTTTAGCCTATTATGGAACTTAGACCTTGCAAATCAAACATTACTGGACAGTAGTTTCAAACATTTGGATGTCATCTCGTTTATAGATTCGATCTGGAAATAATATGGGAAGCTTAATATTTTGGCTAAAATGGAGCAAAATAGCAAGGTTGGTCCAAATTTTCTCTTACTGCTTGCTCATTCGTACTTTAAATCTTTTCTACATCCTGCCTCATTAATTGGTGAACTGGGAAATTGTGCAATCTAATGGCAATGCTACCAATGCAATCATAGAACTTAGAACAGTACAGCACAGTACAGGCCCTTCGGTCCTCAATTTTGTGCCAACATTTTATTCTACTCTAAGATCAGACTAACCTACATACTTTTCATTGTACTATCTTCCATGTGCCTATCCAAGAGTCGCTTAAATGTCCCTAATGTTTGTGACTCTACCAGCACTGCTAGCACTGCATTCCACGCACCCACCATTCTGAGTAAAGAACCTATCTCTGACATCTCCCCTCAACCTTCCTCCAATCACCTTAAAATTGTGCCCCCTATTTCCACCCTGGAAAAAGTCTCTGGCTCTCCACTGTATCTGTGCCTCTCAACATCATGTACACCTCTATCAAGTCACCTCGCATCCTCATTTGCTCAAATGAGAAAAGCCCTAACTCCCTCAACCTTTCTTCATAAGACACGGCCTCCAGTCCAGGCAGCATCTAAAGCTTCCACATCTTTCCGATAATGAGGCAACCAGAACTGAACACAATATTCCAAGTGTGTCTAATCAGGGCTGTATAGAGCTGCAGTATAAGCTGGCAGCTCTTAAACTCAACCCTCCTGCTAATGAAAGCCAACACACCATACACCTTGACAACCCTATGAACTTGGGTGGCAACTTTGAGGGATTTATGGACATGAACCCCAAGGTCTTCCATACTGCCAAGAATTCTGCCTTTAACTCTATATTTTGTATTCAAATTCGACTTTCCAAAATGAATCACTTCATATTTGTCTAGGTTGAACTCCATCTATCATTTATAGCCCAGTTCTGCATCCTGTCAAAGTCCTGTTGCAAGCTACAACAGCCTTCCACACTATCTACAACTCCACCAACATTTGTGTCATCGGCAAACTTACTAACCCACCCTTCCACTTCCTCATCCATGTCATTTATAAAAGTCAAAAAGAGTGGAGGTCGCAGGGCTGATCCCTAGGGAATACCACTGGTCACCAAGCTCCAGGCTGAATACTTTCCATCTATCAGCCAGCCAATTCTGCATCCAGACAGCCAAATTTCCCTGTAACCCAGGCCTCCTTACTTTCTGAATACCATGGGAAACCTTATCAAATTACTTTCTAAAATCCATGAACACCACATCCACTGCTCGACCCTCATCAAATTTTTTTGTCACATCCTCAAAGAATTCAATCGGGTTTGTGAGACATGACCTACCCTTTATGAAGCCATGTTGACTATCTCTAATCAAACTATGGTTTTCCAAGTAATTATCAAACCTTTCTTTCAAAATCCTCTCCAATAATTTGCCCACCAATGACATAAGACTGAGTGGTCTGCAACTCCCAGGATTATTCCTATACTCTTTATTGAAAAAGGGAATAACATTTGCCACCCTCCAATCATCAAGCACTACTCCAGTGGACAGCGAGGATGCATAGATCATCGCCAAAGTCGCAGCAATCTCTTCCCTTGCTTCCTGTAGTAACTTTGAGAATATCCCGTCTGGCCCAGGCGATTTATCTATCCTTACGTTTTTCAAAATTTTCAGCACATCCTCCTACCCAACATCAACTTGTTGTAGCATATCAAAGTTGAGAGTGGGGTGCTGGAAAAGCACAGCAGGTCAGGTAGCATCTGAAGAGCAGGACATTCTTGATGAAGTGTTGTTGCCCGAAGCACCGATTCTCCTGCTCCTCAGATGCTGCCTGACCTGCTGTGCTTTTCCAGCACCCCATTCTTGACTCTGATCTCCAGCATCTGCAGTCCTCACCTTCTCCCTGTTCTAGCATATCAACCTGTTTCACGCTGTCCTCACAAACATAAAGGCTCCTCTCAGAAAAATGCCATCAGCTATTAGATGTTTTTGGAAGTCCTGAGACCATGAAAAGGTGCAGTCAGTGTGATGGGTTGAAATGTGTCAGTTTTAATGCAACAAGTATCAGAAATAAAAGTGATGAATTCAGAGCATGGATCAGAAGCAAAGTATTCATTAAGGACCTCCCTACTTCAGCTGCAAGCTCCCTCCACCATCCCTGATCAGCCTTATCCTCACTCTGGTCCTCCTCTTGTTCCTCATATAAGCGTAGAATGCCTTAGGGTTTTCCTTAATCCTACCTGCTAAAGCTTTTTTATGCCCCCTTCTAGCTCTCCTAAGTCCATTCTTCAGTTCCTTCCTGGCTAACCTTGTAACCCTCTAGAGCCCTGTCTGATCCTTGCCTCCTCAGTCTCAAGTAAGCCTCCTTCTTCCTCTTGGCTAGATGTTTCACTTCCCTTGTCACCCTACCGTCCTTTCCTTGCCTCAGTGGGACAGACCTGTCCAGCACAGTTAGCAAGTGCTTCCTAAACAAACTCCACATTTCTGTTGTGCATTTTCCTGAGAGCATCTGTTCTCAATTTAGGCGCCCCAGTTCCCGCCTAATTGCATTACAATTCCCCCTCCCCCAGTTAAATACTTTCCCATACCATCTGTTCCTATCCCTCTCCGTGAGTATAGTAAAGGTCATGGAGTTGTGATCACTATCACCGGAATGCTCCCCCACTGAGATCTGACACCTGGCCTGGTTTGTTTCCAAATCGTATGGCCTCCCTCTACTCAGCCTATCTACATATTGAGTCAAGAACCTTTCCTGGACACACCTGACAAAAACTGCGCCATTCAAACTACTTGAACTAAGTAGGTCCCAATCAATAATAGGGAAGTTAAAGTCACCCATGACAACAGCCCTATTTCTTCTGTACCTTTCCAAAATCGGCCTCCTAATCTGCTCCTCTGTGTCACTGTTGCTATTGGGGGATCTGTGAAAAAGAGACTGCTCCTTTCCTGTTTCTCACTTCCACCCATAGTGACTCAATGGACAAACCCTCCTCAACGACCTCCTTTTCTGTACCTATGATACTATGCCTGATTAGCAATGCTACTTCTCGACCTCTTTTATCTACCCCACCATTCCATTTGAAACATATTAACCCTGGAACATCCAACAGCTATTCCTACCCCTGTGATATCCAAGTCTCCATAATGGCCATAACATCATAGTTCGAAGTTATGATCCATGCTCTGAATTCATCACTTTTATTTCTTATACTTGTTGCATTAAAATGGACACATTTCAACCCATCACACTGACTACACCTTTGCCATGTCAAGTGCCTATCTCTCCTTGCAGACTCCTTGCACACTGTACCTGGCTGTTCACTACATATGCCATCATCTGATCCATAGCTCAGGTTCCCAACCCCTGCTAATCTAGTTTAAACCCTCTTAAAGAGCTCTAACAAACCTCTTGCCTAGGACATTGGAGCCCCTCCAATTCAGGTGCAACCTGAAATGAGCTCCTAATTAGATTTATGAAGGCAGACTTGCCTCTATATAAACTTTCACAGTCTCAGGACTTCCAAAAACATCTAAAAGCTGATGGTGTACTTCTGAAGCATTGGAAACATGAACTGTCAATTTGCTCATAGCAAGGTGTGACAAGCAGAACTATGATAATGATCTATATTTATTGATGTTTGTTCAGAGGAAACTCTCCGGCCTATCACCCTCACCTTAACCTCCTTCCACCTATCACATTCCCAACGCCCCTCCTCCAAATCCCTCCTCCCTACCTTTTATCTTAGCCTGCTTGGCACACCCTCCTCATTCCTGAAGAAGGGCTTATACCCAAAAAGTCGATTCTCCTGCTCCTTGGATGCTGCCTGACCTGCTTCGCTTTTCCAGCAACACATTTTTCAGCTCTGATCTCCAGCATCTGCAGTCCTCACTTTCTCCCAGAGGAAACTATTGACCAGGACCTCATGAAGAACTGCCCTGTTTTCCTTTGTAATACTATCAAAGGGTATGTACATCCATTTAAAATATCTGATGGTGTTATGGCTTAACAGCTAGTGAACACAGCTCAGAGAGAGGAGAAATAAGTAGATCATGATATCTCTTCTATTTGTAAACAGTTCATGGAGTTAAACCCACAAGAAAACATTTATTAACTTTCTCTGAGGTATTTGGACTCAGTAATCTGTGAGCAGCTGAGTGAGCTGTTATTCAGCTTTACCTCAGCTCTTTATTTCTCAATCAAAGCATGCACTTATATACAGCCAGTCTATTTTAGTCAATGCTGAAACTAGGCAGAAATAGCACCAAACACCAGCCAGCTTTTAGAATTCTAATCAGCTAATTTGTGGCAAAATAAACTATCACTGATATATTTTTCTTGTATCTTTCTTATTGAAGTTATTGCTGTTGCAACATCAGCTGCTGATATTTTATCTTACAATTTGCAATTTTGTGAGCCAAGGCATTTTTCTTGGATCACCAAACTGCACTGTTTTCAAAACAAGATCAGAGAAACCTAGACTCCTTCCATTCAGTTTGGTATATAATACTTTTCTCTAACTGTGCGATAGTAAATCTAAAAACAGTGAGAGGAGATAGTGCTCTCCTTATTTGGACCGCTGATGCATACCTTTTGAAGTCAGGGTGAAGTTACTTCACTGCTATACTCATGACAGATGCTCGTGCCATTGGGTACGCATATTGTCCTAAGAGACCATTCACTTCAGGGAAGAGTGACTTTCTTTTGAAAAAGGAGGATCTGAAGAAAGAGATGACCTTGGGCAGACATCATATGCATTGGGTTCCACAAAGTTTCTCCTTGATGTTCAAGTTTCAATAAGCAAGACTAGTTTTTATTTTGTGTGTCAAGACCAGTGTTTTATCGTTCACTCCTGGTTGCCTGTCCTAAGGACCTGGATGCTGTCCAGACACTGCTATCATGTGCTGCTCCTACATTGGAGTTGTGCAAATGGAGCAGAGTCCTGAAACCATTAGCAGCTTCTGATCATACATTGAAGGAAATTTGTTGGTGACATAGCTGAAGTTGGTTAGGCCTAGAATACTGAGCTGAGAATGTCTAATAGTTGAGATAACTAACTTCCAAAAGTATGCAATTATCATCCTCTGTGCAGTATATGACTCCTATCACTATAGAATTATTCCCATTACCTTCAGTTTCATGAAGACAGATTTGCATTGTACTTGAACAATTGCTACTATGATTTCACGTTTATGTAACCTCTGAATTTCAGCTCTTTAATCATGTCTGGGTTGTAATGAAATCTATAACCAGGTGGTTCTGATGGAACCCAAGCTGAGCATCAGTGACTAGGTTAATGTTGAGTAAGATTGATCTGAAGTGATGTTTACTGTTCCTTCCCATAACTTACTGATGATATTGAATTGCCTGACGGACTGATAACAACTGGGTTGCCTTTGTTCTGCCTTTTTAGACTGAAAATTGGGAAAACCCACCACATTGTTGGATACTTGTTAGTGTTATAACTCTACTGCAAGCACTTGACAAAAGGTGTGGCTGGGTCAGCACGACTTTTGCCTGAAACGTCGATTCTCCTGCTCTTCGGATGCTGCCTGACCTGCTCTGCTTTTCCAGCACTACATTCTCGGGTATATTGGTCATGCCCATTTGAATTCATCTGTCCCTGGACTGAATTAATTGAGATAAAGCCTGGCATTCATAATGCTGAACATTATTCCAACACTTCATGTACGACTTGCAACCCCCAGCTAAAGCATGAGGTTAAAATTTCTTTCAATTCCATTTTCAGTAAAATTTAAAAATCACACAACACCAGGTTATAGTCCAACAAGTTTAATTGGAAGCACTAGCTTTCTGAGCGACGCTCCTTCATCAGGTGGTTGTGGAGGACACAATTGTAAGACACAGAATTGTAAACACCGAAAGCTAGTGCTTCCAATTAAACCTGTTGGACTATAACCTGGCGTTGTGTGACTTTTAACTTTGTACACCCCAGTCCAACACTGGTATCTCCAAATCATCAGTAAAATCTAGATCTTTTAGATCTGTAAAGTTTATTGAGCAGGACTTAATTCCATTCAAATGTTTTGTTTCAGTAGTTAGCAAACACATATATCTAAGTTTCCATTTGTGTTCTTGTACAATGCCAGTGCAGCATCCTGGCAATTTATTCAGCTGTATAAACGGGGAATTTACACTTATAAAGGCACACAGAGTGAAGAATGGCTATCTGTGCATGGGTGTATGCAAGAGCACAATTTACTGGCCTCCTGCTGGGGCATTTCTACTGATCAAACGGATTTGGCAGAATAGTCAGCTTTTTTCAATCAGCAGGAAATGGAAAGGTAGCCTCCTGTGGTGCTAAATGATAAAAAACAATGTTAAAGATGGGCTTAATGCCAATGTAGCTTTACTCATACCAATGCAAAGCGAATCCATCATGGAATAACCTCCTGAAAATGGTTTTGCTTATACTGTACTCCAACTCTCTAAAGACTGCGCCAGCAGTGGGAATGTTACTCTGTTTCTTCATTGTTTAAGCAACAAAAATGGACAGTACAATCAGAAGTGAATCTCGCTTGGGTGGGTTTTTCCTGTAAAGTTTCAGAATCCTGTTGAAAATGGCCACAACTTTAGAGAAACAGCTTCTACAGCCACAGGGTTTTGCCTATTGTCGTTCCTCAACAGTTCTAAATGCCAGCTCATCACTTGGGTCTCAAGGGCAATGATGAATGAGCAATAATAGCCAGAAATGACACATGCAATGAGGGAAGGTTAGAAAAATACAAAGGGGAATTGTTATCGAGTTCTTTCTTAAGGTTTTCTTAACTCTGTGTGTACCTAAACAAAACATACTTCTCAATTTGCATGAGGAAAATCTGTGATGAATTCTTTTAAATTCCTTTCCATCATGACCACTTTCAACCTATGATCATTGAACTTGTTTTCATCCCCAAACATTAATTTGTGCAGTTGTTAGAATTGAACAACTGCAGTGATAGCTCTTCCATGTTCATTGCAGTCAGTCTTCCGACTGTAGATTCACTCTTTGACATTGTTGTTCAATGCTCTAACTTTGTTAAATTTGCCAGTTGAAGGGATTTGAGAAGTCAGCATTAGCACGAGCCAACAGTTTCATGAAGAAGAGGTAAGAATGTCATTCCCAGAAGATACTTCCACCTGTTCAACTGACCAAATTCTATACGCACTTGTCCTTGTGATATTCTCAAAGCCAATATATCTTGTTTTATTAGTTATATAAATCACCAATGTTACGCAGATCCACATGTGGCAAGAGCTCCTAATGTAGAGTGCCTGAAACACCCTCGCCACTCCCCAACCTTACCCAACCTTGCCCTCACGACATCATAGTCTTTGTAATGGATTGGTGGTAACGAGCTCTAATTATTCAAACGATCAAGTAGGAAATTTTAATTCAGATATTTTGTCTGACACTTTGTGAAATCAATGGAAATAAAAATTCCGGGAGTTGTCTGCCAATGCAGCAGAATACCTTTTACACCATTGCATAGTCATAATTATCCCCGTCAATATTTTAAACATGATTTTGTGGATTTTAGGCATGATACTAACTGAACCATGCAAACCATAAGGTCCCAGTTACAGTGTTGATCTGTGAACAATTAACTGACCTCAGCTCGGGGCCAATTTGGTTTGGAGCAGTTGGAGAAAAATTGACATTCATTTTCTCTCTCTCGATCACTATCCAATGATTTCACTGGAAAATGCATGTCTGCAAATGTTGATTGAAGACAGAACTGAGCTCAGTTGTGATGGGCAAACAACTGATTAGCCTGGCAACACTCGCATGACAAGTTCAACATGAATGGCAACTTAGGCAAAGCACCAGAAGCCATTCAGGATTCTTCAGCTCTGAGGCCAGAATGTTTGAGAACGCAAGGAGAAGAAAAACACATCACTTGAAACATAAAATTGGAATTTTATCCATCTGTTATTTACCAATTCATGGCAAGGGATGGTTACTTAAAATCGTTCTGTAGTACTTGTGTTCATATTAATTACATGGACATTTACATCTTCAAACAACTTCTGAGTGTTCATCATTTTATCTTTGGATTTTGATTTGTGTGCACACGATATATCCAGGTAATTATCAGTTTATTGAATACTACTAAAACTGAAAGATCACTGTCTGGAGTGTCTTGCCAAACCCTGTAGGCATTTTAGTTCTGAAGAGGCTTATCATCAAATAGGCTATTTTTAATGTATAAAGAATAACAGATGGTCAGTGGTGAGTTACAGATGTTTATGAGATTCTGAGTGATTCTCGATCGAGCCAATGCAGGACTTTATGCACATCTGTAATTCATCCCCTGACCATCCATTTATTTATATTATATATAAAATATTCCATTCCTTGCTTCTCTTGATGAAAAATTGATGCCCTTATGTCAAAAAAAATGTCAATTGAAAAGGTGAGGAAGTTATTCATGATGAAAAAATCTTAACAATGTGACCCTACAGGTGTAATGGAAATCTGGCATTAAATATTGACAGTAAAAACCCTGACATTCTTAGTATTAGAACCTTTGGTGAAAAGATAGATTTGAACAAAAACAAGAACCTTGGTGTTGAACTACAGTTCATCATGTGGTATACTTTAAGATTGTTCGCAAAGCATTCATATGTTTATGAGTAGTTTATGAGTCCCTGACAAACCTTTTTTTTATCCATTTGTGGGATGTTGGCATTGCTGACTGGCCAGTGTTTTGCATATTTTCTGCTTTTGTACCTAAGATTCTGTACCTCGATATCTTTCTACCTACCTAGGCTGGCGCCATAAGTCGTGACTTTTAAACTTATCGCTGTACTCATGCGAATGCATGTGACAATAGAGCTAATACAAGTTATTGCTTGTCCCTAGTTGCCCTTGAGAAGGTGGCGGTGAGATACCTTCTTGAACCGCTGCAGTCCATCTGCTTCTTTTTATGTTCAAGGTGTTAGATTAGTGTGGATTTGATTTAAAAGTTAATTCTGTTCATGGTAAGCAACTCATTTGGTGTCTGTGAGTCACTGCCCTGATTTGGAATTGTTACTTCACTGTCACTGGGTCAAATTCCAGAACGCTCTCCTTTGCAGTTTCTTTTAGATTAGATTACTTACAGTGTGGAAACAGGCCCTTCGGCCCAACAAGTCCACACTGACCTGCCCCCACCCAGACCCATTCCCCTCATTTATCCCTGCACCTAACAGTATGGGCAATTTAGCATGGCCAATTCACCTAACCTGCACATTTTTGGACTGTGGCAGGAAACCAGAGCACCCGGAGGAAACCCACGCAGACACGGGGAGAATGTGCAAACTCCACACAGTCAGTCGCCTGAGGGGGGAATTGAATCCGGGTCTCTGACCCTGTGAGGCAGCAGTGCTAACCACTGTGCCACTGTGCTGCCCACAGTTTGTGCCCACACTACATGGATTGCAACAGTTCACAAAGATGTTTCACCACCACTTCTACAGGGCAGCTGGAATGGATAATATACGTGGAATTGCCAATGATGCCAAAGAAAAAACAAATAGACCATCCCAAAACAAAAAAAAAGCTAGACTATGTTACAAGTTCAGTCCAGATGGATAAGATGAAACCACAGCCTTCCCATGTAATATCTGGACTATGATAAAATGTCCCATGAAATTTCAGATGTAGAAACGAGTGCTAAGCTGCATTGCATGAGGTAGGAAGGGCAACAGAAAGTTAAGCGGAAACTATGTGTTTTTGAGAAGATTTGTAACTCAAGTTGATGATAAGTATGTAAGTTAGCTCGCTGAGCTGGAAGATTGGTTTTCAGACTTTTCACCACCATACTAGGTAACATCATCAATGAGCGTCTCTGGTGAAGCTATGTATTTTGAGGAAAGAAGTAGGAATGCACAGATATATTGGCGATGGGAAGTCCAGAAAGCACTGTCCTAGAATTTGAAGACACCTCCAACACTACTGAGATGAGGATGCTTTTGGGTTAGAGTCAAAAATCACACACATCAAAGCAGCAGCCAAGGAACAGGAGAGTCGATGTTTCAGGCATAAGGAATGTGGGGATTGGGGGCATGCAGAAGGGGACTGAGGGATAAATAGGAGGGTGGGGGTGAGGCTGGGAGGGACATAGCTGGGAAGGGAATAGGTAAATGCAGGTGGGAGTTGATTATGATAGGTTGTTGGGGAAGGTGGAGCGGAGAGGTGGGAAGGAAGATGGTCAGGTGGGACAGGTCAAGACAGTGGTGCCGAGTTGGAGAGTTGGATCTAGGATGAGGTGGGGGGAGGAGAGGTAAGGAAAGTGGTGAAGTCAAAGTTGATGCCGTGTGGTTTAAGGGTCCCAAGATGGAAGATGAGGCGCTCTTCCTCCAGTTGTCAGGTGGCTTAGATTTGGTGGTGGAGGAGGCCCAGGACTTGCATGTCCTTGGTGGAGTGGGAGGGGGAATTGAAGTGGTCGGCCACAGGGCAGTGGGGTTATTGGGTTCCCAAAACGCTCTGCGAGTTGGTGTCCTATCGCGCAAATGCAGAGGAGACCGCATTGAAAGCAACAGACACAGGAGATGAGATATTTGGATGTGCAGGAAAATCCATGTCAGATGTAAAAAGGGTTACGGACAGGATATAAAGCTGAAAGAGTTGCAGGATATGGAACAACGAGAGCCACTGATAAAAAAAAATGAACCTGGCCGAGTTCCTCAGATCATCATGACTACTGTGATTCTTTTTCTGTTTACATAAGGTGGAATGCAGCTGCAGCACATGAATCTAAACATAACAGCATAAAACTGTCCTTCCACCTTTTCTTCATGAAAAAGCATGCAACAAAAAGATTGAGAAACATCCAGCTAGTTCATCCCAATGTCCTGTCCTTTTTCATAAGATACTCAGTCAATCATGTCACAGTGATTTCCGAGAGTCATTCAACGAACATAATGCAGGCTGAAAGATTCAGATAATATTTGTGAAATATGTTGGAATAAAATTTTCATTGTTGGATATGTTGGTGGATAGTCAACATAACTATAGCATTCAGCTAGAGATTAGTAGATGTCCCACAAGTTTGATGGTAGCTATGAGACCTCAGCAAAATGATGAGCAATTGTTGTCCCTATCATAAAGATACATACTTTCCGTAGCCTAATGTTAGCTCCACAATCCCTGATGCATTAAAGGCTTAATTTTAGATTTGATTGTCAATACTTAAAGTTCAGAGTTTTCTAGGTACAAGGTTTGTCAGCTGGAGAAACTCTACAGGCAGGGGAAATTGGGCATAGAGTCCCTTCAGTGTAGTAGCAGGTCAATCAAGTCCACACCAATTCTCTGAAGAGCATCCCACCCAGACCCACTCCATCCTTTTAACCCTGCAGTTCCCATGCCTGATCCACCTAGCCAGCACATCCCTGGCTGCTATGGGCAACTTAACATGACCAATCCACCTAACAGGCACATCTTTGGAAACCAGAGTACCCAGAGAAAACCCAAGCAGACAGAGGGAGAATACGCAAACTCCATGCATAGAACTGCTCAAAACTGGAATCAAACACATGTCCCTGGTGCTGTGAAGCAGCACTGTTAACCACTGAGCCACCATGCCATCCATAATATGAAGCTATGCTGCACTATTTTATAAAATATAATTGAAACAGTGACTATGTTGCCATCGAGTAATGCACTCTGCAATAGTTCATTCTGTATATAATCATGCAGCACAATCATAATACTTTTATCATATGTCTCAATCTGTCAGTTGGGATTTCCAGAACCAAAGCTTTGTTCCACCATTCTCATCATCAGTCTGGCTGGGATCAATTTAACATGCAGTAAATAACATTTGCCAGTGACATATTCATCCATTAGCAACAAATTGCTCTCTATGAAATGAATAAAACTGAGGACTTACAAATATTTAATGCAGCTTGGGGATCTCATATGATATTTTGGTATTTCTTGTATGACCTATGAATTCAGAATCATTGATATAAAGACCTAAACTTATCAAAACAAGTTTAGTATTTGAAAGTTGACATGGAATTGGCATAGTTTGGAAGAACTGGGTTGATTACATTTAAAATAACTGGACAGGCAGGATAATCATCATAAGGGAATAATTATAGTCTGGGTCCTCATGGTTCAGAGGGATTTGATAGCAAGGATGTGGGGAATTAAAACATAAAAATGTTTTGCACAGTTCGTAAATGTATTACAACAGAAACCAGATACCTTATTTAATTAATGTAATACTGAAATATCTTCCAAATTTATGGTTAGAGAAGTCACTAAATAAATGCAGTTTAAATCACAAGCAGTAACTTTCATCTCTCTTCTTGTACAAATCCCCAACAAACATATGCACATTCACACCAGGGAATGCACAATTTACCCACTTAATCTTGCATGCACACATCCACGAAGCATACATAAACTCCCATTCATCCAATGTACACATACACACACTTGTGAAACAACAAACAGACACACCTTTGACGTAGCACCCTCTTCAAAAAAACACACATACATACCTAATACACCTGTGCTCCCTATATCAACACGTTAACTACAGACATCCATCTTTGTCAAACACACCCACCTTCACAATCAGATATGTGAATAAGCAAACATAGTATATTATTCTCTATCTGAAAAGAAGTGAATGACTACATCATCAGGGCTATATTGGGTGATTTCATATGAACAAATGATCAAGGAACAGAAGTAGGCCATTCACCTCCTTTGATCTGCTCAGCAAAGATCACTGTTGATCTGATTATAAATGTGACAATGCTATGGCTCTAAACAGCTTGTAAGGCCTTGGGTGTTGTTTTTAAAAGCTGGAACAATAGAAGCAGCCTGAGTGGGTGTAGTCAAGCTCCAACTCACAGAACCAGGGATTTTATGTTTGGCTGCAGCAGTTGTTGCTGGGGTCTCAGCAGGGCTGGAAGGCAGTGACTCTCTCTCGGCAGCTATACCCTCTCTCATGATTGTCTTTTGATGTTCTTTCCTCCTGGATTGGAAAACTGTATGCGAGTTTCTTGAATTTGCCTTTTGCTAAAGATGTGGTTTTGGGATGTTACTATATTGGAAAAATTAATCAGTAATAGTTACTGAATTTATAATTCTGTTGTTTCCAATAGAGTTAAATAATTCCAAGTTTTTCTTTCTTTTGTTGTATTTTAACTATGGTGTTTGAATCAGCTGTGTTTTCCTTAAAGCTGACCAATTAAATTGCATCTGGAACATAGCACCTCACATTTACCTTTAAAATCAGAGAACGTTAAGGCCGAGGTTATCTTCTTATTATGTTGTGAGGGGGCCTGGTCAGGTCCATAACACTAATCTCAAATCCACACTCCCATTTACTACTGACAACCTTTTGTCCCCTTGCTTAATCTGTCTTTGAATTAAAAAATCTCAGTGCTCTGCTTGTAACCTTTGAGGAACCCTCTCCAGTTCTCTTAGTTAACAGACATTTTTGAGGTCAACATGTGTTTGTACTTCCAGCTTTTGTTCTCTTTTAATAATACACTCACTTTTACCTTATTCTGTTTCCCATAAGAAAATTTACAGAATACAGTCATTGTGATAAAAGCAAAGAAATGCCATCAAGTACTATGCTTTCCTTTAAATCCACAATCCCCACTGGTAAGATACTGAGGTACACAACAAATGAATATTGTGCAGCTAATCCAGTAAATATGGAAACTAACTGAGGAAAGTGAGCAACCAAGTGATTGCTGATCCTGGCCTCTCCCTCTTCCTCCCAAAATGATGCAGACTTTATTTTGAGAGTTTGTATTAATCGTCATAATTCCCATCACCTGGGTTTGACCTGTTAAGTTCTGTTGAAGATATGGTGATAATTTGAAATCATCTTCTTCCTCACACTCTCCAGTAGTAGACCTGATTTGGAGTTTGGGTTGATGCAATGACTTTGTCTTCGATTCTCAAAACAATTTGTTTTTGTGTAAAAGCATTTTAGTGCCAGAAAGAACATCAATCATCTGCCTACTTTTACATTGTCTTAACTTGGCATGTTGACTTAAGTTTGTAACAGAAGGAATTAGTTGAGAGTAAGCTTACAAAATAAAATGTACCCAATAAGGCTTTATCGCCTCAAGAAGATTCAGATGCCAGTCTTCCACTGGAAAGACAGTCTTAATACAACCAACCAGTGACTGTCTCGGCAGCTATAAAAACTCCTGAGCAGCTGGTGGTCGCCTACTATGAAATCTTTGTTTACAATAACCTTGTGATATTTCTTGTGAACTGTTCTGCCATGGTTTAAAAAGTGTTTAGTTTTTTTTTCCATAACGAAGACCATGTTCAAAAGTTTAATTGAAAGTATTGTGGAACACAAGGAAATTAATAGGAGATTTTTAAAAAAAAGTATTAACCTGTATCAAAAAATGATGCCACTTAGCAAAATGCTTTTATGAACTTTAACAGCTGCTTACTGTCTTGCCTGGCCTAAGTTTGTTTTTCTGCCTGTCTAACTTTGTGTTTCATTGGTCTCCCAAATTGTAACGCAGTTAAAGCTAGGGTCTTCAAACATTGTTGTCCACAGACACAGGGTAAGGCTCCATGGGCTTTTATTGTAACTCATCAGCTTTTGCTTTCCACCACAAAACAATCTTTTCAGAATGAATGGAAAGAATGAGCAGCAGAAGGTAATGTCTGATTCCGAGCTGGAGAGCTACATTGTCATGTCAGCTAATTCCTTTTTGCTTTCAGCTGCATTGATGTTGGAATTCCAATCTGCTCGTTGTGTGTTGCAACTGTAATGTAAGTCTTGCTTGTAAAAGTAGATTGTTGTTGCATGACCTTATGACTCTCATTAGGAAAGCAGGGGCTGGTTTAGTGCATGATGTTACACAAGTGTTGCAGAGAATGGTTGCATCTGATTCTATCATGTGGCTTTTGGTGGAGCATTTTGTATCACTCATATGTACTTCAGACCAACTCATGGACCACTTGAACGACCCTCAGGGATTTCACTGGTCAGATGATTACACTTTGTGAACCATTGATTTAAGGGGTAAATAGGTGAATTTTATCATGCTTCTGGATTAGTGGTGCTGGAAGAGCACAGCAGTTCAGGCAGCATCCAAGGAGCTTCGAAATCGACGTTTTGGGCAAAAGCCCTTCATCAGGAATAAAGGCAGTGAGCCTGAAGCGTGGAGAGATAAGCTAGAGGAGGGTGGGGGTGGGGAGAAAGTAGCATAGAGTACAATGGGTGAGTGGGGGAGGGGATGAAGGTATAGGTCAGGGAGGAGAGGGTGGAGTGGATAGGTGGAAAAGGAGATAGGCAGGTAGGACAAGTCCGGACATTCCTAACATGCAAAATGCGTCTCCTGCGTGTGACATTTCTGGCTGTTATTTCTTATTTTGTCTGTAACAAACACTGTAAGATCCATCTCATGCAGTATCCCACTTGATAGGGGAGTATGGTTTCGTGTGGGGCAGCAGATGTTCTGTGGCAAAGGGACAAGCAAAGCCTCCATGGTGGAACACAGGCCAATTCCACAAACATGAGCAATAGAGTTTCTCATGGCAGATAAGGTAGGCTCAGTTGTGTTTGTCACTATTAAGACTGCTGTTATAGAGACTTGTGTGATTGGTTTTAAAACCTCTCTCCATTGTTGCTAACGCCTGGGAAAAAAGAACCTCCTGGTAACTTGCTATACCTATGTTATTGCCAAACCTGGGAACCCTCATGTTGAGACATCATTCCAGAGAGAATGAAACACATTTTGAAAATGTGAGCATCCTGTTTAAGTCACCTGAGCCATGCCAGCATCTTCTGTCCTTCCAATGGACGAGTTGCCAATACATTACTCAGATTACACTGACAGCTTTCCATTGATATTAAAATGAGGCCCATCATAAAAGAACTTTTCACTAACTGGTGACGTTTTGTGGAAGGAGATTCCAAATGCTCCACCTCCTTCAGTTCTGATATATAGACCATACAAAATCAGCTATTTTATTATTCACCGAAAACAACAGATGCAGGAGTGGTTTAGATCAGAGTGGTGCTGGAAAAGCACAGTGGGTCAGGCAGCATCCAAGGAGCAGGAAAATCGACGTTTCGGGCAAAGGCCCTTCATCAGGTATAGGGAGATCACAGTGGGTCAGGCAGCATCCAAGGAGAGAGAGTAAGATAACATTTCACGTCTGGGTGACTCTTCTGATGAAGGGTAATCTAGACTTGCTCTCTCTCCATGGATGCTGTCTGACCCACTGTGATCTCCAGCATTTGTTGTTTTCAGTACAGATTCCAGCAACTGTAATAATTTGTTCCACTTTAATTATTCATCTTTGATGCACCCTATCTTGATTTTAATTGGACTTACTTACTTTATGCTTTATTCGTTGACATTTTAAATGCAAAAGAACATCATTAAGGTAAATTGACCAAAACATTAGTATAATGTTTTTGAGATTGCAGTGACCCTTTTTTTGACAAAACTCACGAACAATTTCGACTTTTGTGATAATATTAATGTTGATACAGCGCAGCTGGGCAGCAAGGTGGCTCAGTGGTTAGCACTGCAGCCTCACAGCACCAGGGTCCCAGGTTCGCTTCCAGCCTCGGGTGACTGTCTGGGTGGAGTTTGCACATTCTCCCCGTGTCTGCGTGGGTTTCCTCCGGGTGCTCCGGTTTCCTCCCACAGTCCAAAGATGTGCAGGTCAGGTGAATTGGCCATGCTACATTGCCCATAGTGTTAGGTGCGTTAGTCAGAGGGGAGTGGGTTACTCTTCAGAGGGTCAGTGTGGACTTGTTGGGTTGAAGGGCCTGTTTTCACACTGTAGGGAATCTAATCTAATAACTTTTCATCTATTTATTTAGTTATTAATGTGTATTTATACAATAGCTGTAAAACCTTTGCTATTTTGAAGATATTATGTAACTTCAGTACAAACCAACTGCTGATCAAATGCTACAACAAAATGCAGTGAGAGTCTTAGAGAAGAAAACTTGATTCCATTTTACTCCAGACTTACTGCAGTCTAACTTGTTCCATTTACATTTGAAACTTAGAATTGATGTGTGGTAGATTTGGATTTATACCCCACTCACCCATTGTACTCTATGCTACTCTCTCCCCATCCCCACCCTCCCCTCGCTTATCTCTCCACGCTTCAGGCTCTCTGCCTTTATTCCTGATGAAGGGCTTTTGCCCGAAACGTCAATTTCACTGCTCCTCGGATGCTGCCTGAACTGCTGTGCTCTTCCAGCACCACTAATCCAGAATCTGGTTTCCAGCTTCTGCAGTCATTGTTCTTACCCCACTGATCAGCTGTGGAGTGTGAATTTACTTTTAAACTTATAAACCCACCTTGAAGCAAAGAATGTGATAAAGTGTATGACTCAAGAAAAATCTTCATGTGTTACATATGCCACTTCATGAATGTTATTCACCATGAGACCAGGTTTTGTTTTAATGTGTCAGTTCGGAGAATTGGAATTTCTATCCTATTCAAACATCTGTCCTAAGAAAGAAAGATTAAGTGAAAAAATGCCAGACAAAGAAACATCAAATTTAATGCAGGATTCTCTGGGGCGGTTCTCCAACTCTAGCAGATGTAGGTCTTGATGAATATAAATGCTCTCACTGTAACACTGAGTGAGTCATACGTTGAACAACAGGTGTGTTGTATCAGAGACAGCAGCTTGGCACTCCCTGCACGGTGAAGGCATGTATGCAGCTGTACAGAAAAAGCAATAAACAGTGAAAAAGTACTGTGTGCTGCATGTTTTATGCATATGCCACCTCTGTTCTAATGCTGTCCTTCACTGAAATGGGAATAAATGGTTAAAATACAATAGTGATAATTTGCTATGCTATCTTTTGTCGAGATCTCCCTGCTTCTAGGTTCCTGTCATTGTTACATTTGCCTTCTAGCTCAAAGGTTGTCCATGGAAATTAGAAATGCATTCAACATATTTGTTCTTTGATTGACATGGGTGTAAGAAGAATGCTTATCATACATCAAGGAGCCTAAATAAATATTATTTTTCCTTTCTGACTGTGTTCATTTTACCACAAGCTTTATCCTGTACTTAGTGTGTTGACCATATCACAGATGTTTAAATTGATCTTTGGAATGATACAGATGTCAGTTTTAGGTATAGCAACTTATTTGTGATATTCAACATGAGAAGAGATAAACAGTTCAAAACTTCTATATAGAGTCAAAGAGTCATAGAGACGTACAGCACGGAAACAGACCCTTCGTTCCAAATTGTCCATGCCAACCAGATATCCCAACCAATCTAGTCCCACCTGCCAGCACCTGCACCATATCCCACCAAACCCATCCTATTTATATTCCCATCCAGACGCCTTTTAAATGTTGCCATTGTACCAGCCTCCACTACTTCTTCTGGCAGCTCATTCCACATATGTACCACCCTCTGCGTGAAAAAGTAACCCCTTAGGTTTCTATTTTATATTTCCCCTCTCACCTTAAACCTATGCTCTCTAGTTCTAGACTCCCCCACCCTAGGGAAAAGGCTTTGTCTACTTATCCTATCCATGCCCCTCATGATTTTATAAACCTCTATAATGTCACCCCTCAGCTTCCCACGCTCCAGGGAAAACAGCCCCAGCCTGTTCAGCCTCTCCCTATAGCTCAAATCTTCCAACCCTGGCAACACCCTTGTAAATCATTTCTGAACCCTTTCAAGTTTCACAAAATCTTTCCAATCTAAGGGGTTACTGGAAAAAAATGGGGTGAGTGTTTTTCCAGGTTGTGCGAGGAACTGGAAATGATGGCAATATGCAGATCATGAAGGATTTTTAATGGCAAGTCCTCTATCTCTATTTTTTTTTAAACTCTGTTACTAGTTCAGCTGCCAGATAGAATGTAAGGCTGACCAACCATCAAGCAGAAAGTCAGTAAAGTGAGGCAGCAGTGAGAAATCATCATGGCAAGCTGGGACTTGAATCAGACTGCTCATTGTGAAGGACGGGGAGCCTATTAGAGATCATGTATTTGCGTAGGGTGGAGTACGGGGTGGATAAATGTTGGCTATACATTTGAAAAGGTTTGCTCAAAGTTTTATGGAACTCACTCCAACTCATCCTGACACACAGCAAAATAATACATTCAAATTAAACAAAGCACTGTGAATCCTGGAGATCTGAAATAAACATGAACAAGAATTGCTGAAGAAATTTAGTTGGTCTGAAAGCGTCAAAAGTAGAATTATATTTCGAGGCTAGTGACCCTTCATCAGAACCACACTCAGCATATCTCCTGTTTTCTCTTTATAGATGTTCCCAGACCTGCTGGGTTCCTCCAGCAATTCTGAGTTTTGGTTTGTTAAAAGAAGGCACTTGTTTGATCTGGATTCTGTTGCCAGTTACTAACTGACTGCTTCCTGAGATCCTGCAGGGTCAATTCATTAATCCAGTGGCACACTGGGGTCAGATTTGCATGCTTGTCAATATAACCCTCCTTACTGACCCTCTCACACCCATTGTGGGGATGTTAAAAATCTCCTAATGTTTTATGTCAATGGCTGCAGCATCTGTTAGGTTAGAAAAGCTGTCTTCATATTGTGAGTCACTGGAAAAGCATTCTAGGCATTAGGGCACAGGAAATGGCTCATCAAGAGGGAAGAGGATTCAATTCAGATTTTAAGAACCAGTTCAATTGGGAAAGCTGATGGGAATATAACCAAAAACGATGAATGTATGAAGCAGCCCCTAACAGGTCAACCAGCCTGCAAACAATGATTCAGGTTATGGAGTTCAACTTCAACTCTTGATGTGCTTGGCTGTCAACATCGTTCTTTGGGAGTATTCTGTTCTGTGAGAGAGCAAAAATTATAATAATCTTGACAGATAGAATTTGTTAAAGAATCTGATCACATCAGGTTCCTGATGAAGGGCATATACTTGAAATGTTGATTCTCCTGCTCCTCGAATGCTGCCTGACTGGCTGTGCTTTTCTAGCACCACACTTTCCATTCTGTCTCTTTTCCAGTCTAACAAAGGATAGGAATTACATTTACAATGTCACGCAAAGGTAAATGCCATATTCCCCATTATTAATGTCAAAATTACAACAGGTACCTGGACCGGAGGCATTGAGCATTGTTTAAGATTTCACTGGAGATCAAGTTTAAGCATCGAGTGTGAGCAGTGTAATTCATTGAATCACCAAAACCAAGAATTGGACCCTCAGAAATAGTGTTCCTGCCATTCCCATTCCTCAGCCAGGTCATTTATTCTATGGTAACTCACTTTCTCCATACCTGATGGTATCCAGTCAAGACATCTAAGTGGCTCTCACTCAGTAAACCCATCAGACTTAAGTCCACAAACAGCAGTGAGTTGGAAATGCAGCTTGTCATGTTTCCATAGACAGAGTGGGCCCATGGGAAATTTGGTAAATCTCTAACATGTTCATGTGCCCTGGTTATCCCTGAATTGAAGCTGAAATATTGACAAATCAGTAGGTACTGCATGCTTTGCTCGGTGAATAGCATTCATTGAGTAAGATAAACAATTAGAAGACCTAATTGGACCACCGAATCCATAGAGACCTAACAATTCTGACTCAAACTCCCACTTGAACTTGCCAACACCTCAGAACCAGTTACAGCAGCATAGTTACACTGGCTGCATGAGCATTTTCTATAGTTGGTGCTGGATTCACCTGGAGTGACATAAGCAGAATAAAGAGCCTCTAGTGTTGAACTATACAGAGCAGTCAGCAATTGACCCCTTATGTTGTTACAGTTTGCTGTAGTATACCTGAAGCTGAAAGCTAACACTCAAATCTGAGTTTAACAAGGATCATGAAAATGGCTCTAAATTTCCATTCAATAAGGATCATTTTACAAGATCGTATATGAATAAACATTGAGGTAATTTTGCTGATAAGTTAAAGTGGGTGTAACCAAATGAATCTCCAGCCCTTTAGAACCCAGTTCTAGTAGTCAGTTATGCCAAATCACCCACCAGTTTCCCACTTCAAATACTAAGTGAAGTCCCAATGACATTATGTGGAAGACCTTCAATTTCCTTTGTACTATTGTAACATTTATTCAGGATATATCTGCAAACGGAACTGGATGCAATGTCTCTCTGGTGAAATGAATCAATTTGCCTACCTGTATTCATACCTTCCTCCTTTCAGAAATCAATTGTTTAAAAGAATGTGGACCAAGCATTTTAGAGACAACAGCGGCTTGATATACCATCTTTAACATGACAAAATTCTCCAACGTGGCTCATGTTTTGAAAACAAAATTTGATAGAGAAACATAGTTTGGTGAGATGACCAAAGGCTTTCATCAAAGACGTGAGGTGAAAGAAATATGCTTAAGAATAGAGAAAAGGCAGAAATAGAGGAACGGTTTAAAACAGGGATGCTAAAGATGCCACAGTTATCATAGATCAGATATTGTAGAGGGTTGTGAAGTGGGAAGAGATCAAAGAGAGATGGAGAGGCAAGACCGTTAACACAGATAAAGGTGGAATGGAGGGAAATGGTCAATGATGAATACTTCTTTCCTCTTAAGCCAAAGATATTCCTTTTCTTTTTTATACACATCCTTTAATGAATTAGGCTCAAGGGTGTTTCCTAAATCCTGGTTTCAAAACCTTTGAAACTACGTAACAGCTAAATCCATTAGCAGGAAATCATTCAACATACGCAGAATTGTTTTGGCATCCCAATCATCCACAAAAGCACCAAGAAAATTAAGGGTGACAGAACAGGAGAGGACATAGGTTACAAATTTGAACTTTTGGGTAAATCCAGAGTGCCTTGAAGTCAATGGGTTAGGTCAAGTAGCTTTTAGGTGAAAGTGAGCACAGCAGATGCTGGAGATCAGAGTCAAAATTAAAGTGGTGCTGGAAAAGCACAGCAGGTCAGGCAGCATCCGAGGAGCAGGAGAATTAACGTTTCGGGCAGGGGCCCTTCAAGAGGAACTTCTTGCAGGTGAAGTATTGGCTTCTTTCAGACCAGCAACACGAAGGCTGAGATGGAGGCTCCCAGCATGGCTAACTTAGACTGTAATCTTGCTTTCCCTTTTGAGGTCAAAGCAACTGACTTAGAATCTGAGAATTGTATATTTAAACCATTCAACCAGATCTGCTTTCAGTCACGTGTCAATACAAGCACTTCAGGTGTGCTTAGACCATCTCGATGGGTTCGTTGGAAGGTCATTAAGCTAACAGCTGACTTTACCTCCCCCTTCCACTTTTCATTGTAAGGTAACAAGGAAATATGAAAGTAGTAGCGCTTTAGCACGATGGGTCTCAGTGTTTATCTTTGCCTTGAGCTGTCTGGAAGCAGATAGTTTACTCTCAAGCCCCTTTGTGTCACCTTCCATCGAAACCATGCAGGGATTTCAGGAATGTCTGCATTCATCATGTGATCAGCTTCAGCCATTTTATGGGACCAATTATATTGTTTGTTTTTAAATGATATAGAATTTGTACCTGCATGTATAGAAAATAATATGCATTCCTTAGAGTTTCTCTTTATGCCATCTGACAATGACACCATGGAATGATTTGTAAACATGAGTAAGCATTTTAAAATTGAGACTTGCTTAACTGCAAGCCATTGTGGGTCAGAAAGAATGGGCTGAATGGGTGAGTGAAACTTGGTGAGAGTCAGGACAAGAGATAACAGAGTTTTGGATGATGTCAAGTTTGCCGAGTATAGTAATGGGAAGGAAACCAGGGCTATGTTGGAATCAAGTCAAGAGGTAAAGGTGGTGTAGATTAAAGGTTCATTAGCAGGTGACCTCAGGCTGCAAAGAAATGTTACAGTGATAGAAACAGACAGTGTTAGTGATCATGTGGAAATCTTCTTGAGGTCATACAAGATTGGAAAGTTACAAACTGTGTGCTTCACTCTCAGAGGTTGATGAGGTTGGTGTCCACGATGAGGTTGGTGTCCACAGTTTAAGTTTATTGAAGGGACTGAGGATAAAATCTTCAGTCTTTGGAACAAGTCTCTACTCATCCATTATTAGAAATTTATAATATCAGAGCAATATTTTCCGAATTGTGATCTCTCCTTTACTTTTGTGTTTGAAGGAGGAAGGAAGGGAGAAGATGGTCAGACTGCATGCGAGGAGGATTTGTGCACAGCCCTGGTGGAATTCTTACCTTTGATGTCAGTTGTTTCATGGTCCAGAGGTAAGTGATGATAATTGTATACAAAACCTTAGCTTGGCTGCCTTTGGTGTGCTCTGTGTAATTTCAGATATTGCATTATCAGATCAGAGACTGCCAACAGGAGAGAAGGAGGCCATTCAGCCCATCACATCCACAATGACCCTCCGAAGAGCATCCTACCCAGATTGAACTTCCAACCCTATCCCTGTAATGCTACACAAACCATGGCTAATCCACCTAATTTACACATCATTGGACACTGCCGGGCAGGTTTAGCACAGTCAATCCACCGAACCTGCACATCTTTGGACAATGGGAGGAAACTGGAGCACCTGGAGGAAACCCACACAGACATGGGGAGAATGTCTATGTGGAGTTTGCACAGTCATTTGAGGCTGGAGGCAGCAGTGCTAACCACAGAGCGACTGTGCCATCCCAGTGGTTGTGAAAGCAGTGAAAAGATCCTATGTAAATTCATTAGAAGGTTAACACCATGTACAGTCACAGCTCTGAAGAGAGACCTGTGGGATAAGGAGCCTTTGATGAAAATCAACAGTGAAAGTTTACCAAATAGTACTTTCAAGGGATGATAAGGAAACAGGGGTCAAGAAATATCTTTATGCGGTTAATAATTAGAATGCTGAATGGTCTGCATGCAATCATTTTTGAAGCAGAATTGCTTTAAAAATAAAAACAATAGATTCTGGAAAATGATGAATATTGAAGGAATCTGAGAATAGATCATTCATGTAAGGGACAGACAATCAGCACAGGCTTGATGGGCCCACCACCTGTTTCTTTTTATGTTCTCTAGAGAGATCAATCTTTATAAAACAGATTCAAACACTCAGGTATTAGCTGAAAATTTCAAATCTATAAAGCTTTCACATGTTTTCTATTTGCTAATGAGATGTGGATGTCTCTGGCTAGGTTAGCATTTATTGCCTAGAGGACAGTTAAGAGTCAACCACATTGCTGTGGGTTTGGAGTCATATGCCCGCCAGACCGGGTAAGGATGACAGATTTCCCTCCCTAAAGGATATTATTGAACCAGATAGATTTTTCCAGACAATCAGCAATAGCTTCATGGTCATCATTAGATCCTTAATTCCAGATTCTTTACTGAATTTGGATTCTACCATCTGCCATGGCAGGATTTGAACCTGGGTCCACAGAGCATTAGTTGAGTTTCTGGATTACTAATGTTGAAAAGGGTTGTACTGGAAAAGCACAGCAGGTCAGGCAGTATCTGAGCAGCAGGAGAGTTGATGTTTCAGACATAAGCCCTTTATGAGGAATGTATAGCAATAATGCCATAAATCCATTGCCTCCCCCCATTTTAAGAATGTGACTATATTAACTGACTGAAACACACACTTTGCTAAACATTGTTTTCTTTCATAAGCAACTCAGAACTTAGGCTAAAGAAATAAAATGTTCACAATTACCTTTCGCACATTGCACTTTTCACAGTACTACAATTAGATTAGATTAGATTAGATTACAGTGTGGAAACAGGCCCTTCGGCCCAACAAGTCCACACCGCCCCGCGAAGCGCAACCCACCCATACCCCTACATTTACCCCTTACCTAACACTACGGGCAATTTAGCATGGCCAATTCACCTGACCTGCACATCTTTGGACTGTGGGAGGAAACCGGAGCACCCGGAGGAAACCCACGCAGACACGGGGAGAACGTGCAAACTCCACACAGTCAGTCGCCTGAGGTGGGAATTGAACCCGGGTCTCAGGCGCTGTGAGGCAGCAGTGCTAACCACTGTGCCACCGTGCCGCCCCTAAATTCTTGTAGCAAACTGTGGATGCCCAGATTCTAATATATTGCTTTCTTTCTACTTAACTGTGAATCATCTAATTCCAATTCTGTTTCTCTTCATGGGGGTTATATCAGACTTGTTACCACCTGCCAATGGTTAGGTAGATTACTGATTGCAAACATCCTTTCCATACTGGATCTGAGGGCTTGTTTGGTGAACAGCAGTAGATGATGAACCACCAAGAAGTGGCACTTGTCTAAACAACAAAATGTAGTTTATTGCAATGAAAACACTATCTACAAGTTACATTGGCTAGTTAGATCCAACTGCTAAGACTATCAGGATCCAGGAATGACCTCTCTGACCCAGCAGACTCTTGAACTAGACTTCAATATTCTCCACTGTAAGGACTGTACTTTTTAGATTTTTATGTCGTATTGATTAGGGAGGGAATTGGAAAGCAGAATTGTGAAAAAGAAGATTGTTGAGGGATTGCTGTATTTTTGCTTTACCCTGTCTTCTGCAAACAAGTGAATCTAGAGAAGGGAGTCTGAGCATGATCAACAAAAGGATCATTTCAGAAAACTGTGTGGGCACGGAGTAGTGAACTGCCGTCCCAGTCCTTCCCCCCATCCATATGTGTTTATCTGCTTGTGTGTATGTGTGTAGATGGGGTTATTATTTGTGTGTGTGTAGAGGGAATGTTTTATAAGTGAGTAAGAGTTTTAACTAGTGCAGGTATATAACTAGTAGAGTCATCAGTCATGGGGATTGCATTGCTGGGAATCTGATTTGCCTGAGAACAGAGAACTGGAAAAACAGGGTATATACAGATTGAGGCAATGATTCATAATTGTTTCTCAGCTGTTAAGATTTGATTATCTATAATAAATATTGATTCTTGTCAAGTGCAGAAACCTAGTCCATGCTTTCTGACAATGTGGATGTAAAAGACATCGGAGGATTCTGCGTACTTTCAGAAAAGACTTTAACTTTAATGATAACTCCTCGAATAGTTCAGCTTGATTTCCAACACACTACCCCAAAGAGGCGCAATATTACCTCAGACTTTCGAAAATCATCAGATTGTATGGAGCCTAATGCAATCTCCAACATCAACCTTATCCAAGAGGTTACACTTAGATTTGTTCCTCTAGCTCTCAAGCAGACAAATATTCTAATTTCCTTTAAGCAAGGTAAAGTTACCATAGCCCTCCTGGTCCATAGGACTGCTGTCTCATTAGATGTCTAACAGTTAAACTGCACAATCTCACTACGAGGCACAGGGGATCACACAAAAAGTTTCATTTGTCACAAAATATCATAATTTCATAAACCACATGATATAATCCAAATATGTCATAATGTCATAAATCTTATAGTTGCAGCATTGTAAACTCCCACCTTCAGATCTGAAGTTCCTAACAATGAAACCTGGACTATCACACTTCAGTATGGGTGAACAAGAGGCATTCCCAATCTCAGTGCCTGTTGTCAGTGTTATTTGGTAAGTTCTTGTGGTGAAGTGGGTGGGATCAAGCTACAGATTCAAGATACACTCCAGGACTTAATGGCTAAGTGATGTGCATTTATAATATGGTCTCCGTACAGCAAATTGTAAATCCTTCGAACACATATCAATTCCAGACTCCAGGATGTATTGCAACAGCAACCTGGATCTCTTGGGACAGCTGATTGGTTGGACATTTATTCTAGTGCGAAAGACATGGGGTTTGATCCTACATTGACAGGGGTGCATTTGGAACCTGCCTCCTTGCCCTATCTGTTGTGGGGATTGCAGTGCTGTGAATCTGATCTGCCTTTGAGAACTGTAGAAGTAAGGCATATACAGGTTGAGGCAAGCCAACGTTATTTTGAGTTGAAATATTAAATGTTGCTTTATTGAGCATTAACCCAGAAAACCTAACTCATTTCAATTTCAATCAGATTAAGAATCGAGTGGGGTTAATTGCAATTGAACCCACAAAGTGAAAAATTGCTAAAATAAAAGCAGGCAGGTGTGAAAGGAGATTGCCAATCTCCTGCTGTGCAGTATTGTTCAAATGTAATTCTGCTCTCCCCTTACTAGCCTTCACTTCAGAATAGAAGAATGATTTCACTGCTGTTAAAAGGTAGAAGCTCCTCTTCCAAGCTGCTCAGCTGTCTGCTCTGTTTTCTGTATGCCATTTATATTTATGCAAGAATTATTAAAACTAATAAACACAATTTCTAAGAATGGCACTTCAAATAACAGAAACTTTGGAAATTCAAAGACTATTAAGTTCTATTCCATAGTTCAACCAAGTAGCCTTGACAGAACCGAAAGCTGTGAATTTTAACATTGACACCATCATTATAATCGTATTAGATTTCTTCATTACAGTATAGCAGTGGAATTCAAGGCTGCTAAAAAATCCAAATTGCACGTTCAAGTCATGGCTGTACATGTTTCTTTAACAACATATCCTGTTCAAATAGGTGTCCTGTCAATGTATTGCAATTTTATACATTCTCATGCAGAAATTAATTCCTTTTGATTCCATCAGCTACAATCAAAGCAATTCACTTTGAACAGATTGAAAATTTCTGGCTTCATCCCTGCCATATGCGCCCTCTGTGATGTGGCTAATGCACAAGAAATGATCCAAGGGTCACATTCTTCTTCATGTAGTACACAGCAGTCACCTGTTGTCAATTATGTTCCAGGGGTGCATTTAAAGTGCGACTCTAGCTTTGGTGAAAAGTACTTTGCCTTCATTCTGTTACATTGTCGTTACTGTATAGATGCAGTCTGATTTCAGGGGCTGAATTCCACTTGATCCTGGAGTAAGTGACCGTACTGGGAACACGGTCAAGTGAGTTATCTTGGGTCCTTGCTTTTCCCCTTCCCTGTGTCTCCCTCTGCATTGTGGTGCTATGTCTTAGCTGAGACATGTTTAAACTCATCTTACCAAGGCAATAATAATAATAAATGACAGCTCATGTGATCTCAAGCTTTGACCCACACATTGATGGTCAAGCACTTGTGCACTTAAACAGCTTAGTCATTCCATGTTTTGATAAAGTGAGTGGACAATACCACACATAAAGCATGTCACAAAATGTGTTGTATTCCTGTCTTGGATAGTATTGAGTGAGAATAAAGTTCATTCTTGAATAGATGGAGCAATGAAATTTGATGCAGATATAAAACCAGCGTGAAATAAATGGAGAGAATGAGTCTTTTTCTCACAAATACAATGAACTAGCTCTTTCTGTAAAACAAAATGCAGATATTGTTAATGCAGCTAATGTGGGTGGCATGGTGGCACAGTGGTTAGCACTGCTGCCTCACAGCCCCAGAGACCTGGGTTCAATTCCCGCCTCAGGTGACTGACTGTGTGGAGTTTGCATGTTCTCCCCGTGTCTGCGTGGGTTTCCTCCGGGTGCTCTGGTTTCCTCCCACAGTCACAAAGATGAGCAGGTCAGGTGAATTGGCCATGCTAAATTGCCTGTAGTGTTAGGTAAGGGGTAAATGTAGGGGCATGGGTGGGTTGTGCTTTGGTGGGTCGGTGTGGACTTGTTGGGCGAAGGGCCTGTTTCCACACTATAATCTAATATTATTCTCTACAGTTCTACAGGAAAATAATGTAATAATCATCGTGACTGATATTTAATTTAAGGCTCTGAATGCCAGCATTAGGCTTAATCCTATATCAGGAAGCAAAGAAATAGTCATGTTGGGAGCCTGAAGGAGACCTTCAAGGCTAATTAAGTGGTAGCTGCTGAGAGGCAGCCCAGTTATTGGGTTTGGCAGGCTTTAGCACAGGGATGGTCACTCGGAGTGCCTGACAATCTGAGTGGTCACCTGAGGTATGTTCACCCTCAGGTTAAGCCAACACCACTCTGTGATTCATTCTAGTTTGTATCCTGCTGATTGCCTGATATGATAATGTGGCAGTCCCCATCATTCCAGGAAGTGATGCAATGTCATATGACCATGCTCCCTTTTACAACCTTGTCACAAGGTGAAGCCACATGAAAAGATTGCTTACAAAAGCCGTTAATGATTTTCTTATCTTGTCAGGCCTTGCAAACACTCTTCAGCAGCACTAAGACATCAAGAATATTAGTTTGGCTTCATTCAGTGACAGTCATCGGGCAGAAACGCTGAAAGAAAATTGCAATCTTTCAGCTTCTGCAATTTTACTCCAAAGGTTACACTTTAAAATGTAATCTTTAGGTTGATTTTCAATCCTGTCCTCCCTCAAACCTCTCCTTCCATCTAAACTCACCAACACATACACATGGCCTTTCCTTGGACTTGCTGTTGAATGTGGTCTCTCTATTCCCAATGTCCAAGGTAAATTCTTATTATGCCCTAATATCCCTCACTATTTAAACTCATAGACGGATCAAAAATAGCACCAGGAGTAGGCCATTCAGCCCATTTTGCTGGCCCCACTGTTCAATTTGATCATGGCTGATCATGCACCTCTGGACCCTGTTGTCACTTTCACCCCATACTCTTTGATCCCTTTAGCCCTAAGAATACTATCTCTCTCCTTCTTGATAACATCCAACGATTTGACCTCAATTGCTTTCTGTGACAGAGAATTCCACAGGTTCACCACTTCCTGGTTGGAAGATTTCTCCTCACCTTCATCCTAAATGGCCTCCCCTGTATCTTTAGAGAGTGACCATTGGTTCTGAATTTTTCTTTCATTCACTTGTGGGACATGGGCATTGCTGACTAGGTCACATTTATTGGCTGTCCCTAGTTGCCACTTGAGAAGGTGGTGGTGAGCTGCCTTCTTGACCCTTTGCTGTGCTGTAGGTGCTGTGGGTAGACCCTTAGGGAGGGAATTCCAGGATTCTGACCCAGCAACAGTGAAAGAATGGCAATATATTTCCAGGTCAGGATGGTGAGTTGCATGTGGAGAACTTGAAAGTGGTGTTCCCATGTGTTTGCTGTCCTTGTTCTTTGGGATGAAAGCAGTCATGGGTTTGAAATATGGTGTCTAAGGATCTTCGGTGAATTTCTGCAGTGCATCTTGTAAATGATATACACTGCTGCTATTGAACATTGGCGTTGAGAGTAGTGGATGGTTGTGGATGTGATACCATTCAAGTCGACTGTTTTATCCTGGATGGTATCAAGCTTCTTGAATGTTGTTGGAACTGCAACCATCCAGGCAAGTGGGGAGTATTCCATCACACTCCTGACTTGTGCCTTGTAGATGGTGGACAGGCTTTGGGGAGTCAGTGGGTGAGTTACTCACTGCAGTAATCCTCTGCTATTGCAGCACTGCATTTTTGTGGCAAGTTCAGTTGAGTTTCTCATCAATGGTAAGCCCCCAAAGGTTTGATGGTGGGGAAATCAGAAATGGCAACATCATTGAATGTCAAGGAGCAGTGATTAGGTTTGATTTGATTTGATTTATTTATTGTCGCATGTATCTTGTTACAAAATACAGTGAAAAGTGTTGTGTAGTGTTGCCACTCTCTGGCACCATCATAAAACAGAAAACAAAATGAAACTGGGAATATAAAGACAGAAAAATAAAGGCAAAAAGAAATAAAGTTTAACTTTATGGACCTTATTTTTAAGTGCTCAGCCTGGAACAGCCAGGCACAAGTCCCCTCAACACACCACTGGAACAAAAAAAATCTTTTTATTGGAGATGGTCATAGCCTGGCATTTGTGTGGTACTAATGTTATTTGCCACTTGTCAGTCCAAGCTTGGATATTGTACAAGTCTTGTTGCATTTAAACATGGACTCTTTCAGTACCTTGGAGTTGTGAATGGTGCTGAACATTGTGCAATCATCAGCGAACATCTTCACTTCTGACCTGATAATCAGGGTAGGTCATTGATGAAGCAGCTGAAGATGGTTGGGCCTAGGGCACTACCCTGAGGAGCTCCTACAGATGTCCTGGAGCTGAAATGACTGACCTCCAACAACCACAACTATCTTCTTTTCCATCAGGTTTGACTCCAACCAGGGGAGAGTTTTGTCCTAATTCCCATTGATCCCAGTTTTGCCAGAGCTCCCTGATGCCACACTCTGTCCAATGAGACCTTGATGTCAAGGGCTATCGTTGTCACCTCACTACTTTCTACCTCAACTCCACTTGCTTTATGTTTGTCCCTCAATAAAAAGAATTCCTCTCCAAGTCATGAGCAACTACACTTCCAGCTCACAGATGTCCATCTTTTAAATCTCTTTTTATCACACTGCTCTTGATCTGCTCAGTTAATCCCTCATCTCCATTGTCTTTATCCCGAATGAACCCTTACTTTCTACAATTGTCATTCTTCCCACAAAGCTCCCATCTCCACTCCCTTAAACCAAAGAGGTACGGAGTTTGATGTATCTAGAGGGTAACTAGTTTATCTATTTTATTGTCTCACCTATCTGGACAACATCAAGGTTGACCAGGTCTTGTCTTCTCTGACAAAAAGAAAGAAGAGACCAGGACAATTTTTAACTAAGACTTTGATCATCTGTTTAGCTGCCTCTGCTACATTCCCCATTTTCCCTTTGTCAATCAAGTTACATTTCCTGCAATACCCCCCTGCACTAACTTTGACCTTACACCACCTCTGGTATATCTCTTACTTCCTCTCATCCACTCTTTGAGTTCTTGTTGTCCATGAAGTGGTGGATTGGCTTTGGGGAGTCAGTCGGTGAGTTACTCATTGCAGTAATCCTCTGCTGTTGCAGCACCGTGTTTATGTGGCAAGTCCAGTTGAGTTGCTTGTCTCTTATTCTCACCATTCTGTCCATGCAATTATCACTAAACTGTTAATGACCCAGTTATTTTTCCTTCCCTCTACACTAGCTGAAACTTGTAACATTCATTATCATCTCATATATTGTCACATGTTGTCATATACTGTCAACTCATATATTGTCCTCAGCACTTTTTGAACTGCCAACATTACACTCCTTCTCTCAGACAGCTCTTGATCCCTCTGCCCTTATGTACCATTTCCAGACATGATTATTCACATGGTTTCTTGGCTGGGTTCCCATTGTCCACCCTGCATTAACATTTACTTACCCAAGCTTTTGCTGCTGATGTCCTATAATTCCCATTCCCCTGTTACTTCTCTGTTCACTGACTCCATTGGCTTCCAATCCACCCATGCTTTCTTTTTAAAAGTCTAATCCTGTCCAATATCCCCAATGGTCTTGTTCCTTGCTCTAACGAAACAATCCTGTAAAATAAAAGCAAATTACTGTGGATGCTGGAATCTGAAACCAAAAGAGAAAATACTGGAAAATCTCAGCAGGTCTGGCAGCATCTGTAAGGAGAGAAAAGAGCTGAGATTTTGACCCTTTGTCAAAGCTATAAAAAGGGAGAAATAGGGAGGTATTTATACTCAGCGGAGACCCCTCTGTTTTCATTCTGCTCTGTAATTTTATTTCAATTATTGTATTTATCTTTTTATATATATATTTTTTAACTTTTTTTTACTGTTCTGTACCTCTTATTTCTTGATTGTGTCTCTTTCTCTCGCTCCCCACTCTCTCATCACCTTTTTCCTCTCCTCTTCCCCCTTTGCTAGCCTTCTTCCCTGTTTTCCATTTTGCCTCTGCTTCACCCATCCCCCCCATCCCCCACATATTTTGTCACACAGCACTGGCTTCAGCCTTGGTCATTCAGAGTTTCTAATCTCCCTATAATCTCTCAATGCACTGTCATTATCACCTCTTTATAGCTACCTTTGCTTCTGGAGCCATGACTCACCTTTTCTCAGCCTCGTATAAATACCTCCCTATTTCTCCCTTTATTTCAGCATTGACACTCAGTTAGACTCAAAACATCAGCTCTTTTCTCTCCTTACAGATGCTGCCCGACCTGCTGAGATTTTCCAGTATTTTCTCTTTTGGAACCCTGTAAAATAGCTTTATAACCTGCTGATAACTCTACATTCCTCCAATTCCTGTTTCTTATGCATCACCCACTCTTTTCCACCATTGGGGATGGTGGCTTTAGCCATCTATGTTTTAAATGTCACCATCTCTTTCTCCCCTAAAGATTCGAGAAGTTGTCTTCAAAATTCACTTCCTTCAATAACCATTTGCACTAACCTTCTGATTTCCCCTCCTTTATTTTAGCGACAATTTTTGTTTAGATATTTTTCTGCAATGCACCTTGTGATGTTTGCTTCTATTCAAAACACTGTATAAATGTAAATTATTACTATGGCTGTTTAACGTTTGCAGCAACAGCTTTGTTTGTAAGGAAGACATATTAGGATTCTAAGTGCTCACTGTGCAGGAACATTCCTGAACTATATACTTGCATTGTGAAATCTCTGCTAGGAGCATGAATCATCAAATTTACACATAAATTTACCCAATTTACCTGTTTTACTTGCAAACCATCTGCTCAATCACATTGAGACAACATAAATTTCAAGACTTGAATGCAGCTAATATGGGCTCTAGTGTGAAACACAGAGATGCTGCAATGCAGGAGGTCGGCCCTTCAGATGAGATATTAACCAGAGGTCCCAACTGGGGGTGGAGGCGAATGTTGAAAGTCCCTGAAATTAGACCAGTTCTTCTCAATTTATAACCAACACAGCTCTAGTCAATTATCTGATTGCAAGATCTTGCTATTGTAAAAGTCAGTTTTTCATCATAACAATACTAATTAGGTCTTTCACATTCATTGCATGTCAAATCCTTGAGACATTTCTTAGAATTGTATTTAAGGTATTATGTAAATGTAAATCTTTTACATGACTGACAATGACAAATTACATTTATTCAACAGATTTAACAGTATTTTTAGAGTAATTTGTTATTCTTGCATATTTATTTATCTAAGTTGACACTCCTTTAAATGAGAATCATTGACTGTAGATGAAACATTTTAATAAGTGTCATTATTTATATAGGCTGCCTCCTTCAAAGCAGCACTTAATCACTAACTTGGAAAATCAGTGAGTTGGAATCAATATAAAACAGACTTAGCTGCAGACTGCATCGTACGTACAGACATATACAATATTTCAATAAGTTGTCACGGAATGGCTTTAACTCAATGCATGATTACAGCTTTATCCAACTGCAATTTAATGTTAACACTGCAGAGATGGTTTTAATTTGTATCAAGCAAAGAATTGACATTTCCAAACTTGCTGCTTGTATTTGTCATTGTCTCTATTTTAACGTCTAATTGTTGTTCTGGCAGACAACTCAATAAATGAAAGAAATCTTCATTGGCATAACTCCTTCTCCAGTCTTGCATGTTGAAGACTCACGTGTAACATGTTGTCCACCTAGATGTAAATTGTAAGTGAGATCTGAGCATGTTGTAACAGGTGTGCAGACTAGCATTGTCAAATTTCAATCAGCATTTGATAAGTTTAACCTTATCAGGGAGAAGGTTGGCAAAGGGGAGGGGGGAAGAGGAGAGGAGAAAGGTGATGAGAGATTGGGGAGCAAGAGAAAGAGAGACAATCAAGAAATAAGAGGTACAGAACAGTGAAAAGTATATAATATATATATATAAGTTTAACCTTTCAGTGGCCTTTTACATCTCACCTTGTCCACAAAGCCTTGGTTTGGTGGTAAATTGTGGGTATATAGAATTTTGCTGGCTGCCATCTTGAGATCGGACCAAATATTTACTAGGTGTTGGAAACCAATTGCATTAGGCATCTATTTCAGGATGAAGGAAGATGGATTAATACCTGACTTTAATGTTGTTCATCTTTACCAGCCCCATTTACTTTCTTGTTACCCCTCTGATCACTCCTTTATCAACGAAAAAAAAATGCTCATTTATTTTATACTTTTCATGCCTGCCACACAACTAAGTCCTTTACAGCTAATGGAATACTTTTAAATTGTCTTACAGGCGGCACTCTGGGTTAACCCCACCATGAGATCACCTGCGACTTGCACGTTAAGTATTTTACACTTAGCTGATTAGAGAGCTAGAAGGAAATGGCATGTTGCTTCTAGCCTTGCATCTTTCCAAAACATTTGCTGTTGCTGCCATAATGCTGCCACTTTTAATTCCACCCAATCACCAACGCTTTTAATCCACATACTCCTCTCCCTCTCCACCAATACCCAAATCTGACCTTTGATTCCAATCTTCAACCTTGAGCCCTAATGTATCCCTCAGCTTCAATGCAGATCACTCAAAGCTTGAGATCCATTTCACATGGGATTGCTGTTAGACTTGTAGCAGCTGATCAGTGGCCTGATATGCTTTAGCTCTATTATTTTAGGGCCCATAGTCCAATACCAGGCAATGCCTTTTTCCTTATCACTCAGGCATTGACAAACATCTCAGCCATAGATTTCACTTGACAATAAATGAATGAGTAGCAAATGTAGACTCTTCAGAAATAAATGATGTCAGACATGGCTCAACTGGAAGCACCCTTAGCTCAAAGTCATAAAGATGTTACTTTAAGTCCCACTCCAGGATGTGAGCACAAAAATGAAAACTGAAGATCCAGTGCCATTCTGTCTGATGTTCTGTGTTTGTGCTAAGATATTAAACCAAAGCACTGGATAACCCTTTCAGTGGTAACTGACTGTTTTCCAGTTGGGTTCATGTTAATTCCATGACAACAAGAACAACAATTTAAAAGTATTCCATTACCTATAAAGGATGTAGTTGTGTGGTAGACATGAAAAGTACAAACTAAATGAACGTTTTCCTTTTTCTTCATTGATAAGAGAGGGATAACGGGAAAGTAAATGGGGCCAGTAAAGATGAACAACATTAAAGACAACCATTAATCCATCTTCCTTTGTGTAGCAACAAAACAAAGGGGAAAGATAACCCCAGAAAATAAAATACAGCTACATGTTAATCTTGTCTGTTGAAGTTGAGATTTTCACATTTTACTTCCTGACTGCTAATGACACATGGGTAGTACTTTATTCATTTATCATTTCTGAACTGTTGTGCACCATTTATTCAAATACATATCACTTGAAAGCAAGTTTAAAGCGAAAAGCAAGATTTATGCAGGACTGGATTTTGGAAGCCCACATGAATTGGGAAAAGGAAACGGACCTGTTTGGAACATACCAAAGCTGGGCCATATTCCAGTTTACAGCCTCCAGTCCCATCTAAAATGGCCCATCAGGCAAAGTGGTCAGTTAACTAAAAGCGCTAAAAGAGCTACTGATGCTCTCCCTGAACCAGGTAGACAGCAACTCTTCAAGAAGGCAATTTACCAGCTTTTACCAGGGGATATTAGAGATGGACTACAAATGTTGAAGTAGATGGAAATCCCTGCCTCCCATTGAAAGAATGACAGAAGGTTCTATGATCAACTGAAATTTTTCAGGCAGCCTATAGCAGCCAACCCCCCACCCCCACCTGCTTCTCCTAACAGCACCTGGAATATAACACATACCTGGAAGCATCCTCCCATCAAAGGACTTTATGGGTGGCACAGTGGCTCGCACTGCTGTCTCACAGCACCAGCGACCCAGGTTCAATTCCAGCCTCGGGTGACTGTCTGAGTGGAGTTTAAACATCTCCCCTGTGTCTGCGTGAGTTTTCTCTGGGTGCTCTGTTTCCTACCACAGTCCAAAGATGTGCAAATTTGAGTGGATTGGCCATGGGAAATTGACCTGTGGTGTCCAGGACTGTGCAGGCTAGGTGGGCTAGCTATGGTAAAAACCCCATGTGAGGATACGGTTGGGGGGGGATAGGTCTGGGTGGAATAATCAGTTCAGACTTGATTGGCTGAAAGGCCTCTTTCTGTACTGTAGAGGTTCAATGACAGGGTGTAGAGGTGAGTGATGCATAATTAATTTGAGTGCTGCCATAGTTGTGAGTGTAGGCCAGTCAAAAGAGGGGTTTCCCCTCCATAATACTGGTCTGGCAGTTCCAGTCATCTCTTTTTCAGAAGTTGTAACAAGTGCTGAGAGGTCATCTCCACCTCAGGTCACCCTCTGTCTTCCTCACTTGCATCGGCAGCTCCAGCTCCTTCAGTACTGCAGGGCTTCCCATTGCCTTCCAGCTTCTAGAGACTGCCCTCCCTCCTCAATTGGGTGGCCAATGGCCTTCTGCTCTTTCATCATTCTCTTTTGAAAAAAAATCACAGCAATGTGACTGGGGACTTGAGAATGACCCTGGCATCAGGGCTCAAATGGAGAAATGAAAACCTGGATTACAATGACTAACACAAATAACTCGTTATTTCATGTTAATAAGCAAAATAAATGCATTTGGTCTCTTTTTGAGAGTTGATGCACACATAAAAGCAAGGAGGGTTGTTGAGTGCGTGGTTTTACATTCTCTTTTAAAATTAACAAAGCACCATTTTGCTTGTAATAACAACAAGATATTAACAAAGATGCCTTTGTGGAACTGAGTGAGGACAGATTGTAGGTGCGGAAACTGGGAGCAGCAAGTTCTTTGTTTAATCTGAAAAAGGCCTTGAATCTCGGTGTCAGCCAGTGATGTATTTATAGTATTTCCTGTTATTTTAGTGAGTGCTATGGTTTAGTTTAGGATTTTTTCATGCCTGTCTTTTTAAGTTGGTATTAACTCATTTGATGAGTTGGTTGTGGAGACAGCTTATATTCATTTGCTTTACAAAGACTGAATGAGCATGTGAGCAAGTGTCATCCTTTATAATATGCTATGAAGTTTTCCTTTTTCCTCACTCTCCCAGCATTCGAACAGTAGAAGAGGATATTGGGTTGTGTTGTAATATTTCCTTTAATTTACAGCAGCTGAAATAAATATTCCTACTGTCAGTTATCGCCTGGAAGGAGAGGAATTGGTCACAGGCTAAATTCCTTAAATTTGTTCACCCTTGGGTGGTCCTGCACTGCAGGGCTTATGTGTACAACATCATATGGAATTTATTCATTACAATAAATACCGTATCGACTAATCTCCATTCATGTCTTGGAAACATCGAGGGAGTTTTAACTTGGCTGATGTGCTGGTAACAGGGAGGAGGCAGAGACAATGGGGAACCCAGAAAGTTCAGCAATGTGCTTGCTTGTAGCTTTATAAGTCAGCCACTGCATTTGTATCTGACTTTCAGGTTTCCCACCAATCAGTGCGTGCGGGTGAAATTACCCCCCATAAATCTATTGTATCTCACCTTCTTAATATCGGAACAGAGAGAAGTTTACAACTAAATTGAAGGGATGTCCAGGCCTTTGAACAAAGGAAAAAGCTGCAACAATAGATTCCAAAATTGGTCAGACTGCACTGATACTTCTCGAGAGTTGTTTCTGCGTTTTATAGGGGAACTTGTCGTACCTCTGACAGGAGAAAGAAACCTACCAAGGGGAACAAAGTCATGACGTGGAGGTGCAGGTGTTAGACTGGAGTGGACAAAGTCAGACGTCAGACAACACCAGGTTATAGTCTGACAGGTTTATTAGAAATCACAGGCTTTCAGAGCACTGCTTGTTTGTGACTTCTATTAAACCTGTTGGACTTTAACCTGGTGTCGTGTGACTTCTGACTTAAAATAAAAGATTTGGAAACCACTGACAAAGAGATCAACCTGTGGTGCTAAGCCTGTGGATGCAGTGTCTAAACGCTTTAACCATATGATCAGGTGAGAGACAAAAACTACCACAGTTTGTTTCTCTTACCAAGTCACCTTGGTAAGCTCACCTTGTTTACCCGTTCATCTCCTCTAACCCACATCTGGCCATCCACTCAATGATGAAAAAGGAGAAAGTGAGGACTGCAGATGCTGGAGATCAGAGCTGAAAAATGTGTTGCTGGAAAAGTGCAGCAGGTCAGGCAGCATCCAAGGAACAGGAGAATCGACGTTTCGGGCATGAGCCCTTCTTTAGGAATGAGGAAGGTGTGCCAAGCAGGCTAAGATAAAAGGTAGGGAGGAGGGACTTGGGGGACGGGCGTTGGGAATGTGATAGGTGGAAAGAGGTTAAGGTGAGGGTGATAGGCCGGAGAGGGGGTGGGGGCAGAGAGGTCAGGAAGAAGATTGCAGGTCAAGAAGGCGGTGCTGAGTCCGAGGGTTGGGACTGAGATAAGGTGGGGGGAGGGGAAATGAGGAAGCTGGAGAAATCTGCGTTCATCCCTTGTGGTTGGAGGGTTCCTAGGCGGAAGATGAGGCGCTCTTCCTCCAGGTGTCGTGTTGCCATGGTCTGGCGTTGGAGGAGGCCAAGGACCTGCATGTCCTTGGTGGAGTGGGAGGGAGAGTTGAAGTGTTCAGCCACGGGGTGGTTGGCTTGGTTGGTGTGGGTGTCCCAGAGGTGTTCTCTGAAACATTCCACAAGTAGGCGGCCTGTCTCCCGAATGTATAGGAGGCCACATCGGGTGCAGCGGATGCAGTAAATGATGTGGGTGGAGGTGCAGGTGAATTTGTGGCGGATATAAAAGGATCCCTTGGGGCCTTGGAGGGAAGTGAGGGGGGAGGTGTGAGCGCAAGTTTTGCATTTCTTGCGGTTGCAGGGGAAGGTGCCGGGAGTGGAGGTTGGGTTGGTGGGGGTGTGGACCTGACGAGGGAGTCGCGGAGTGAGTGGTCTCTCCAGAACGCTGATAGGGGAGGGGAGGGAAATATATCCCTGGTGGTGGAGTCCGTTTAGAGGTGGCGGAAATGACGAAGGACGATACAATGTATCTGGAGGTTGGTGGGGTGGTAGGTGAGGACCAGTGGGGTTCTGTCCTGGTGGCGATTGGAGGGGCGGGGTTCAAGGGCGGAGGAGCGGGAAGTGGAGGAGATGCGGTGGAGAGGATCGCCGACCACGTCGGAGGGGAAGTTGTGGTCTTTGAAGGAGGAGGCCATTTGGGTTGTTCGGTAGTGGAACTGGTCCTCCTGGGAGCAGATGCGGCGGAGGCAAAGGAATTGGGGATATGGGATGGCGTTTTTACAGGGGGCAGGGTGGGAGGAGGTGTAATCTAGGTAGCTGTGGGAGTCGGTCGGTTTATAGTAAATGTCCGTGTTGAGTTGGTCGTCTGAGATAGAAATGGAGAGGTCTAGGAAGGGGAGGGAGGAGTCTGAGATGGTCCAGGTAAATTTGAGGTCAGGGTGGAAGGTATTAGTAAAGTGGATGAACTGTTCAACCTCCTCGTGGGAGCACGAGGTAGCGCCGATATAGTCATTGATGTAGCAGAGGGAAAGGTGGGGGGTGGTGCCAGTGTAGCTGCGGAAGATGGACTGTTCCATATATCCGACGAAGAGGCAGACATAGCTGGGGCCCATGCGGGTGCCCATGGCTACTCCTTTGGTTTGGAGGAAGTGGGAGGATTGGAAAGTGAAGTTGTTCAGAGTGAGGCCCAGTTCAGTCAGTCGAAGGAGGGTGTCAGTGGAAGGGTACTGGTTGGTACGGTGGGAAAACAAGAAGCGGAGGGCTTTGAGGCCTTCATGATGGGGGATGGAGGTGTATAGTGACTGGATGTCCAAGGTGAAGATAAGGCGTTGGGGACCGGGGAAGCGAAAATCCTGGAGGAGGTGGAGGGCGTTGGTGGTGTCCCGAACGTAGGTGGGGAGTTCTTGGACTAAGGGGGACAGGACCGTGTTGAGGTATGCAGAGATGAGTTCGGTGGGGCAGGAGCAGGCTGAGACAATGGGTCGGCCGGGGCAGTCAGGTTTGTGGATTTTGGGCAGGAGGTAGAAACAGGTGGTGTGGGGTTGCGGGACTATGAGGTTGGAGGCAGTGGATGGGAGATCCCCTGAGGTGATGAGGTTATGGATGGTCTGGGAGATGATGGTTTGGTGGTGGGCGCTGGAGCAATGGTCAAGGGGGCAGTAGGAGGAGGTGTCCGCAAGCTGGCGTTTAGCCTCAGCAGTGTAAAGATCAGTGCGCCAAACTACCACCGCGCCTCCCTTGTCTGCCGGTTTGATGGTGAGGTTGGGGTTGGACATTAACTCCCTCAACCTGTTCACCCCTCTCACCCACTCCAACCTCTCACCCTCGGAACATGCAGCCCTCCACTCCCTCTGCTCCAACCCTACCTTTTATCTTAGCCTGCTTGGCACACCCTCCTATTCCTGAAGAAGGGCTTATGCCCGAAATGTCGATTCTCCTGCTCCTTGGATGCTGCCTGACCTGCTGCGCTTTTCCAGCAACACATTTTTCAGATCCACTCACTGATGTTCATTCCATGTCGTGCAATTCCCCTCCTATCAAGTCACAATATATTCTACCATCAAATCGAAGCATTAAAACACTTCCACTGACAGGTTTACTTACTCTTCACAGGAGCAGAGGGCACAGAGCATAAGGAAAAGGCAGTAAGTATCTGGGAAAGGCAGTGAGTATCAGGGAAAGGGAGTGAGTATCAGGGGAAGGCAATGAGTATCAGGGAATGGGAGTGAGTATCAAGGGAAAGCAGTGAGTATCAGGGAATGGGAGTGAGTATCAGGGGAAGGCAGTGAGTATCAGGGAAAGGCAGTGAGTATCAGGGAATGGGAGTGAGTATCAGGGAAAGGCAGTGAGTATCAGGGAATGGGAATGAATATCAGGAAAAGGCAGTGAGTATTTGGAAAAGGCAGTGAGTATCAGGGAATGGGAGTGAGTATCAGGGAAAGGGAGTGAGTATCAGGGAAAGGCAGTGAATATCAGGGAATGGCTGTGAGTATCAGGGAATGACAGTGAGTATCAGGGAAAGGCGGTGAGTACCTGGGAATTGCAGTGAGTATCAGGGAAAGGGAGTGAGTACCTGGGAATGACAGTGAGTATCAGGGAAAGGGAGTGAGTATCTGGAATGGCAGTGAGCAGGAAAGCCCTACTATTATCTTCTGCCTGTATAGGAGGTGCCACTGGATTTCAACTGATTCTCGGTGTGACTAACCTGAGCGTCATTTGACCTTGAAAGCTCCAAGTCATTTCGTCATAGGGTCATATCATCATAGAGTCATGCAATTGTACAGCATGGGAACAGACCCTTCGGTCCAATCCATCCATGCCGACCAGATATCCCAACCCAATCTAGTCCCATTTCCAACACTTGGCCCATATCCCTCTAAACCCTTTATACTCATATAACTATTCAGATACCTTTTAAATGCTGTAATTGTACCAGCCTCCACCACTTCCCCTGGCAGCTCATTCCATACACGCGCTACACTCTGTGTGGAAAAGTTGCCCCTTAGTCTCTTTTCAACCTTTCCCTTCTCACCTTCGTGCTATGCATCTCGATTGGACTCCCCCACCCCAGGAAAATGACCTTGATTATTTATCCTATCCATGCCCCTCATGATTTTCTAAATCTCTGTTAAGGTCACCCTTGCAGCCTCCAACCCTCCAGGGAAAACAGCCCCAGCCTATTTAGCCTCTCCCTTTAGCTCAAACTTTTTGTTTGTTTATGTTTCTCTCAGATATATTATACATCCCATAGGAAGCACAACAGGCAGAGAAATTTGTTTTTAGAGGGTATCACACATTTCAGGAACATGACAGGTCAGCACTGATGGAGACTGCCTACCAGCTCTGCTACATATACCCCTCAGTGAACCACCAAAAACGATAGTTATATTTCATATGGTGTTTCACACATCACAAAGTGACAGAGAGTAGGTGCTGGAGACAGGAATAAGAGTGACATATCCCCATCAGAGTATGCTGGGCTCTTCAAACATTACTCAGTTGGACAGAGATGCTGAGTCTTAGGGACTGTTGATGAAGTGAATATTTTGAACGATCAGCATAAGTGTTGTTGGTCTTTCCAGCCATCTTGTACACTTTTGGAGGAAAATTGGAGAAGTCTGTCTCTGTACTATGAGGCTGATGTTTTACAGACCATCAAAATGGAAACCACATCCACAGAAAGAGTGGCTACTTGCATGGAGCATCAGATCCACCAGACAGACACTCATGTATACAGGTATCACTAACACTGGTACACTCTGAATGTTACTGTAACAGATTCTGGATTAGTGAGGCTGGAAAAGCGCAGCAGTTCAGGCAGCATCCGAGGAGCACTAAAATCGACGTTTCAGGCAAAAGCCCTTCATCAGGAATAAAGGCAGTGAGCCTGGAATGTGGAGAGATAAGCTAGAGGAGGGTGGGGCGGGGAGAAAGTAGCATAGAGTACAATAGGTGAGTGGGGGAGGGGATGAAGGTGATAGGTCGGGGGGGTGGGGGAAGTGGATAGGTGGAAAAGAAGATAGACAGGTAGGACAAGTCATGGGAACAGTGCTGAGCTGGAAGTTTGGAACTGGGGTGAGGTGAGGGAAGGGGAAATGAGGAAACTGTTGAAGTCCACATTGATGCCCTGGGGTTGAATTGTTCCAAGGCGGAAGATGAGGCGTTCTTCCTCCAAGCGTCTGGTGGTGAGGGAGCGGCGGTGAAGGAGGCCCAGGACCTCAATGTCCTCGGCAGAGTGGGAGGGGGAGTTGAAATGTTGGGCCACAGGGCGGTGTGGCTGATTGGTGCTGGTGTCCAGGAGATGTTCCCTAAAGTGCTCTGCTAGGAGGCGCCCAGTCTCCCCAATGTAGAGGAGACCGCATCGGGAGCAACGGATACAATAAATGATATTAGTGGATGTGCAGGTAAAACTTTGATGGACGTGGAAGGCTCCTTTAGGGTCTTGGATAGAGGTGAGGGAGGAGGTGTGGGCGCAGGCTTTACAGTTCCTGCGGTGGCAGGGGAAGGTGCCAGGATGGGAGGGTGGGTTGTAGGGGGGGGCGTGGACCTGACCAGGTAGTCACGGAGGGAACGGTCTTTGCGGAAGGCGGAAAGGGGTGGGGAGGAAATATATCCTTGGTGGTGGGGTCTGTAACTGTAACAGAGTTGATCAAAACTTTCAGTACGCCATTACAAGGTATATGTGCAGCAAGACATGCTCAGGCCATTTCCACCAGGGAAGTGTAAGAGCCCATGAGAGAGATGATGGAGGAAGAGGAAAGGAAAGTGCGAATTTATCAAAGCATTTCCATTTCACTCCCATTGCCAGTAGCTCAGTCAGTAACCAGCTTGCTGCCTTCTGTCCCACTTTCTGAGTCTGCCCCCTACACAGGGGTAGGTATGGCAATGTTTGACAGGAAACTCAGAGATCATTAGGACGCTGAAGCATTCGAGTATTGATCTAAGCAGGTTCCCTCTACCTCAGTGAATCCACAGGAACTGTAGCCTGCAGGAGTAGGAGAAAATGAAGCATATAGAAACAGGGAAGATTGGCTCCACAGGTTGGTGCAACATCGAGTGCCAAAGGGCCTGTACTGCGCTGTAATGTTCTATTGTAACAGGAGTAGGCAATTCATCTCCTCCAGCCTGCTCCACCATTCATGGCTGATCATCAAGTTTAATACCCTCATCCCATCCTCCTCCCATATCCCTTGATGCCTTTCACCACAAGAGCTATCTCTACCTCCTTTTTGAAAACAGAATGTTTTGACCTCTGCCACTATCTATGGATTCCACAGGCTCATCACTCGCCGGGTGAAGAGTGAAGGTTTGCACTTGCATGATGGCATGTACATGTTTTGTTTTTAAGTTTATATTAATTTTTCTGGTCAAATAAAGAGTATGCTTTTTTTTTGTTTAGTCCATTTTTACCCATTGCCTGGTAAGTCACTTTTTTACTCGTGAGAAATAATGCACCGGAGTAAAAGGTGAACAATTAGTATCTGGGGTAGCAATGTTTTATTGTCAAGATGACTACTTTGTGTTGATAGATGGGCGGGGGGGGGGGTGCGGTGGGGGAGGTTGGTGGGGTTGGGGGAAACAATATTGTGACCAGAATTTAGTTGCCACATGGATTTACTACATCAGCGTGGCCAGCCCTACTGCCATTTTTCTGGTTCCTTCACTGCATCATATTGTCGTCCTGCTCATCAATTTGTACAAGAGGCACAATGTTTAACACCTTCTGCTTCCTCTAGCACCATCCCTCACTGTGCCATGCAGAACACATTACCACTATCATTCTTGCAGGGCTGTTGGGCTGATGACTACCTGAAGGCTGACCCCAGATTTTGGCAGGAAGAATAGAGGAGATGAACATTCTTTAAATGGAGAAATGCCAGAACACTATAGAACAAATCAAGTCCTCAGCCATGAATCTCAAAAAACTAGCATCCAAGTTAAGTGGATAATAGGAAAGGCGAATGGAATACTGGACTTTATATCAAAGGGAATGGAGTATCAAAATAGGAAGAGAGAGAAATAGAGTTAACGTTTCTCATCTGGTATGACTCTTTTTAAAAGAAGAATCACACCTGACTTGAAGCATTAACTTCATTTTCCTCCCTCCACAGATGCTGCCAGCTCTATTGAGCTCCTCCAGTGTTTTGTGTTTGTTTCAGATTTCCAGCATCAGCAGTATTTTATCTTTATAAAGGCAGGAAAGTTTTGTTAAAACTTACAAGCCACTAGTCACACCACACCTGGAATACTATGAACAGCATCAGGCCCCTTATTGAGGGAAAGATATACTGGCTTGGGAGGCAGTCCAGAGAAGGTTCACTCGTCTGGTTTTAGGTATGGAGGGACTCCTTTACGATTAGATTCCCTACAGTGTGGAAACAGGCCCTTCATCCCAACAAGTGCACGTCGACCCTCTGAAGAGTAACCCACCCAGACTCATTTCCCTCTGACTAATGCACCTAACACTATGGGCAATTTAGGATGGCCAATCCACCTGACCTGCACATCTTTGGATTGTGGGAGGGGATGTTGAATAGATTGAGCCTACACTAATTGGAATATAGAAGAATGAGAGGTGATAATATTGAAGAAGGTGATAAAGAACATTTGACAGAGTTGGTGTAGAAAGGTTGTTTCACCTAGTAGGAAAGTCTAAGACAGAAACCTCAGAACAAGGGGTGACTCATTTAAAACAGAATTGAGAAGGTTTTTTTTGTCTCTCAGAGAATTGTGAATCTGTGGAATTCTTCAGTGTAGACTACAGTTGAGGTCAGCCCTTTTTCCAATGAAGCATTTGGATTGTTTGGATTGCTAAAACATGAATTTATTTATTCTCCCTCCACAGTCTCTCTGCCTTCACTTGAAGAAATGCACAATACAATTTTCAAAACACTACAGCCTCACCAGTTACAACATTCACATAATTCCCAACCTTGGTAAACAATTCTTACAACATGGATTCTGTCATTCCCTCTCGAGAGTCTCTCTGCTACTAGATGCGTATGGTAGCCTTCACCTGAAAAAAAATACACACTGCTATTTTTAATACTCGCCAGTCTCATTGGTTGGAAAGTACACGTAACTCCAACCCCTGGCTAACACAGCATTGATCACCTGTGAAAAAGCAATTTCAAGAATTAGATTGTAGCACTTTGTAGACATTTTCTTCAGATTTCCAGATGGAGCCCAAGACAAAAAGATTAAATGCAACAGTAAATTTGGCAAGCACAAAAATTGTGTTGCCTTCCAGGTCCACTTGGAAGAATGCCTTGTCCCAGAAAGCTGTAAATATCAGCAACCATGTTGTACAGTACAATGAGCTATCTTTATTGAGGAACTGATCTCGAGACTTGTCAAGAAAGCTGCATGTCTGCTTATACACCCTGATTCAGGGGTGTAGTCTCCTCTGCAGTTCACTCTGTATGTATCCCCTCTCTCCTGTGGAGCAGCAGGTGGTTGAGGAGAAGTCTCCTGCTCTGCTGCTGTTGGTTTGATGCTGCTGCTTCTCTAGTGCTTCTTATTTGAGACCCAGGGCAAAGTGGCATAAATGATACCCATGTTGAACGGATAGCTGGCATTGGGAAGTGTGGATCAGGTGTGCAAATCTCCAAAGTGGTAAAAGTTGTGTAAAAACTTGTGTAAGCTACCATCACGAAATTAAATGAAACGTTGGAACTGATCCTGTAAATTAAAGTTGGAAATCACAGTTAAAACAGCTGGTAAGAACTTCTTAATATATTGAAATTGACAACCAATCTATTTCAAGAAGGATTTCAATGCAGTGCAGTTAAAAGTTAAAGTTGGTGAGTTCCAGCTGGCATTTCCATACCCTGTTTAATCATCCATCCATTTCCAAAACAGCCCATCCTGTTAGATTGAAATTCTGCCTTTTGTTTTTTTTAATGACACACAGATTTGTCTGCTCCTAGCATTGTTCTCATCTTGCGCAGTATTGTTAGATCTCCATTAATCTTCCCCATAGAGCATTCAGCAGATTGATCAGATAACAGGGATGGAGAATCATTGTCAGTCATACTCCCCTTTGTGAAAATATGAAGATATATTTGTGTCAATTGTATGTTTTGTAGTTGACATTTCTCAAGTTACAGCTGGATGCTTTATGACCGCAAAATTCTTTGGCTTGTGATCAAAGCATAATCCCAACAGTTGCGTTGCGATCTAGACTGTAAGGTCTGTGTTACACTGATGTTTCCAGAAGCTACAGTTTCTAGGAAAAGGCCCCTCATCTGCATGGACCGCACCAGTCAAAAACACAATGTCAGCACACTCCCAGCATGCACCTGCCCTTGCATTGAAAACATCTGTGTCCGTCTACAAATTGACTTGTTGAAACATTTGAAGTGATGGGGCAGAGGAAGGGAAGCCTCAATTTACCAGTTTCCCCAAACTCATCTCAATATCTTTAACTCCCTCAGAAAGAAACTGCTACATCAAGAACAGTCTCTTTTTCTCTGTGTTAAAATCAGAACAACAATACAACCATCCCTCATTTCCTTGACTTATCATCACACAAATAAGAGTTCTCACTTCAGAATAGGAACAGGAGTTCCTGGCTTATTCAAACCCATCTCAGCCGGACCTCCAAGTCATCACCTATCTTGTAAAGGATACAATATTTTGGCAAGAAACAAACCTTTGTATATTGCCACTATATATATTCCATCTGATCATGCTCTTCACATCTTTCCTAATCACAATCTATCATTCTAACCATTACTCTTTAAATCATATGTTTGCCTAGTTTCCTATTAAATGCGTGTACAGTATTTGTTTCAAATACCCCCTGTGGCAATAAGCTTTGTAAAGTCTGTTCTGAAAAAACACGATAGTTCTGGTCCCATGCGATCCTGCATTATAAGAAAATCACGTAATAGCAGCACCCTTTGAACTGATGGGACTGGAATTGCATTCCAGCCAATACAGATAAGCAAAGTTTGTTTTCTACAAATAGTCTAAATTCTTCAATCATGTTATAGCCAATTTGTGTTGAAGAAGCACGTGTTATAGCAGAATCAAATGTACTCTTTTTTTTGGGATGAGAAAGCTCCTTCTGGAATTCTTAATTGAATTTCTGGGTGCCTATAACAATCTTGATGACATAAGTGATAAAAGGAAACTTCTTGACAACAGATGAATTAAACAGGAAGAGACTCTTTCTGTCTAAGTGAAATGATAGCAGACTAACATTACCAAAATATTTAAGAGGAAATGTGCAGAAATGTTTCCACTTGTGGATGAGACTAGAACTATTAGCCATAAATAGAAAATAGAATCAAGATTAGAGTGGTGCTGGAAAAGCACAGCAGGTCAGGCAGCATCTGAGGAGCAGGAAAATCGATGTTTCAGACAAAAGCCCTTCATCTGAAATGAATCGATTCCTGATGAAGGGCTTTTGCCCGAAACATCAATTTTCCTGCTCCTCGGATGCTGCCTGGCCTGCTGTGCTTTTCCAACACCACTTTAATCTTGACTGTAATCTCCAGCATCTGCAGTACCCACTTTCTCCATAAATAGAAAAATAGTCAACGATGTATGAAATAGAGAATTCAGGAGAAACTTCCTTCCCCAGTACCCAATGTAGAGCTCACTACCATGAGGAATAGCTGAAGTGAATAGCATTGATACAATTTGTGCATCTAAGGAGAAGCTAGAATGACAGAATGCCTCTTCTAGAATACTGTTTCTAGTTCTGGTAACCCTATTATAGGAAGGATATTATTAATCTGGACAGGGTTCTGAAGAGATTTATCAGGATGATTGCCAGGGATGGAAGCTTTGCATTATAAGGAGAGGCTGGAATGGCGATGACATTTTTGCATTGGAGTGTAGGAGATTGAGGGGTGACCTTAGAAAGGTTTATAAACCATGAGATAAGGTGAATGACATGTCTTTTCTCTAGCATAGGGGTTTCCAACTCGGGGGGGAGGGGGGGGGGGCATATTTTTAAAGTAAGAGAAGAAAGGTTAATAATATCACAAGAGGCAACTTTTTTACACAAAGATTGTTTGTGTGTGGAATGAGCTTCCAGAGGAAGTGGTGGATGTGGGTACAGTTACAATGTTTAAAAGACATTTGGATAAGTACACGGATAAGAAATGTTTGGAGGGATGCAGCCAAGTGTCGGCAGGTGGGACTAGTTTAGTTTGGGATTATGGTCTGCAGGGACTGGTTGGACTGAAGGTTTGTTTCTGTGTGGTTTGACCCGATGACTCTATGCAAATGAGGTTCATTGAAGAAGGAGGAAATAAGACTAATATGAAGAGAAACATCAGCGTAGATTTTTTTGTTGAAAGGAGATGTTTCTATTCTGTAAATACTTCAGTTCTTTAAAAATAGCAAGAACGCCCATATAATTTTGTGAAAAATGTTCCGGATTTTGCAATTCATGGACACAATTGGATTCCTCTCAGTAAAACTCTAGTCTTTGGAAGTACCTTTTATTGGGATGAGTATAAATAATTAACAATGATAAGGGACCGAAAGATAGATTTGGTCAGATTCTAGATGCTATGCTTATTTTAAAGGATCAGACTGAATATCTCAAAATCTAATTCTGGTGAAAAACACTCCATGTCCAAAAGAAGCCTAAACAACCTCTGACTTGAAATTTGTCTGTACCATTTTCGAAGTCTCCTGAACTCCGCAAAACACATACATTAATTTCTTTACTTATGTCAACAAATAGCTTAATATTTCTTTAACGTCCATTCACAATCACCAACTAACTGCACACGTGGCCCTGCTCTGCTCAAGAGCAGCAGCTGCTTTAGCTATCGATTAAAAGTACATTTTTAGTACATTTCTTTTACAAGGTAAATACTTCTTGTTCAGTCAAAAACCAAGCAAGCATGTTTCCCCAATTTCCTTGTCCATCCCTCAATCAGCATTTCTGATGCTCTCTGCAATCTTCCTTCTTGGACCCTACTCTGGAAGCAAATGCTCCAACATTTGTTCTCTTCAAATATATTTTCTGCTGAGGGGCTCGAACTTCTTTTCCAGTGCACAACCTGTGCAGTGTTCTGTCCAAGCCTAGAAATGGGTCTGGATACATTTCTAGGTCAATATGTCTTCAACAGAGGCAGTGGGAAAATGTAAAGATCAGTAAGATGCTCAAAGCAGTAAAATTGATGGAGCTGTAAGAACATTGCATGTATGAATGTTATTCCAAATCTACAACGTCATCAGCTTTATGTTCAATTATAGTTGTAGGAGGTAGATCTGGTATTGGGTAATTATCAGAGATATAGAATATAAATCAAGAAAGGTTATGTTATTGCTGGTGATTTAAGATGTCTTGACAGTTAAAGTGCATAATCGTACATTTATCAAAAGCTGCCTGATGTTTCATGCATATTTAGATTCCCATAACTGATGGAATAAATAGTATTGATCTTGTGAGGTTGCAAAGGTGAACCACTCAGATTATACTAATAAAGAAATAGGGGATGGATCTCTTTGGCTCATTCTCTAATGTCATATTGAAAGTCTGGTGGTCTTTTGAGAATAAAAGTAGAACACATTGGATGCAGTACTGATTTACAAATTTCTGCAAATAATGTAGAATTGAGCTTTCATCGCCTTATTACAAGAAAGATCATGTGTTAGAAAAGCTGGACAGAGGAGGCAACTCCTTATACTGGACATTTATACTTGGTTAAAACTTAAGCCGCTGGAAATTAGTACATTGAGACAAAAGAGTTTACCAATCCTACAAGGACTCAAAAATCACCGATTATGACAGCACTAGTGATGAAGAGTGGAGTACAGATATAGCTGGGAGTGAACAGGGAGGACTTAGTCCATCCAATGATAATGTAAACTAATGTATTTATATGTTGGCATTAACCTTTTATTTTAAAGAAATGATTATTGTTGATCAATTCTCCTGGCCAACAACTGGTGGATGGAAGATTTTTGAGGAATGGAGGCAGGTAGGAAACCATAATGCATCAAACCTGATACACTAATGTCTGTCAGCCTCATGCCAAGACCAAACATCCCTTTGATCTCACCAACCTTAGCTGAGTCAACACTGAAAACATTAGCAGACACAATTCCACTATATAACTGTTGAGATAATCATCCACAGATTTTCAGCCATGAACATTATGATATTATGACAGCTTAACAGAGGTGAAGATGGTTATTTTGGAAATGGAAGCATTTTACATGAAAATTTCAATGTTATGAAAATAATTAAGAAAATCAATCAAGGAAAATTTACCACCGCGGTGAAATGTTGAACAGAAAACAAAGTAAAATCAGTAATCTTGGGGAAGGGGAAATTCATGCAGGGCCTTCTTTCCAAAATGTAATGAATTGTGGAATAAATAACCATGAAAGGCAACCGAAGGGGAAGATTTATATAACTATATGAGTCAAATAGCAAATTGACGAGAAGACAGGCAATATATCTAGAGATGATCTAATGTGAAGATGATGGGTGTGAGGAGTTTAATGGATTTTTTTTCTTTTGTTGAGTTTAGTTATTTCAATCAGTGCTTCAATCTTTAAATGCAGTTAAATTAGAATTGCCAATCCCCAGGATTACTCTGCAGCATACAGGAATTAAAGACTAATCTCCTGCTAAGAACAATCCAACAACAGGTTTTGTAGAGGTATGAGCAATAAAAGGGGGAAAAAAAACCCTTAATTTCTCTGCTTTTATTATTTAAAAAAAAGGAGCTGCAAAAAAACCTGCTTATGCCAATAGTCAAACATTCTCCAACTGGACAAAAGGAATGCATTTGTTTTTTGTAATTGATGAGAGAAGACCATGTACAGTGTGGAACAGTGCATGGTGGGACCAATGGCTGGAGTGTGAATGATTGGACATGTGAGGGCATGTGATAAAATCTCCCAATATGTATCTAATCATAGTTGACTAGCTTAACTTGAATTTAAAAACAAGCTCAAACCTTTATCTGTTTACATAGATGAAAATGTGGTTTTAAATCAAAAATTCTAAACTCAACCCAGCTAGGCTATTTCCTCATTTCATTTGTCTGTATTTGACATACAGAATCTTACTTTAACCATGATATAAATGCCAGTTTGTTTTCAGATAATTGCGGAAAGCCTCAAGACAATCAAGAAGCTGTATTTTCAATTTGGTCATTTCTCAATAACCAGTTGACACCTTGTCAACTAAGTCATACTGCAGTAAATTTTTGTGATAGTGAACAAACTATTAAGAACAACATTTATCATGTAAGACCATAAATCATGGGTGCAGAAGCAGATCATTCAGCCCATTGAGTTTGCTCCATCTTTCAATGAGATCAGAGCTGGTCTGATAATACTCAACTTCACTTTCCTACCTTTCTTCAAGAAACCTTGATTTCTAGACTGATCAAAAACCCTTTCAACTCAGCAAGTTGATCCAGCCCCCACAATCCCCTGTGGCAAAGAATTCCACAGATTCATGACTCTGTGAGAGCAGGAATTCCTCTTCATCCCTGTCCCAACTGGGGACCCCTTACCATAAGATTATACCATTATACCTCAACTGTCATACTAATCTCTAATATTTTCTTAATTATGGTCCTAGCCTCTCCAACAAGCAGAGACAACTTCTCTGCGCTTACCATGTCAAATTCTTTAAGAATCTCATATGTTTCAATAAGGTCACCTGTCATTCTTTTAAACTCTAATGAGTACAGGCTCAACTACTCAACCTCTCCTCAAAAGTAATCTTTGATTTGATTTGATTTGATTTGATTTATTGTAGTCACGTGTATCTAAGTACAGTGAAAAGTTTTGTTCTGCGAGCAGAAAAGGCAGATCCTGACCCAGGGTTAGCTTAATGAACATTCTCTGGGCTGCCTCCATTGCCAGTATATCTTTCCTTAGATAAAGGGATCAAAACTATTCACATGATCCAGATGTGGTCTGATGAGTGCCTTCTGTAAGTTTAGCAAGACTTCCCTGTTTTGATATTCCATTCCCTTTGAAAAATTACATTTGCCTTCCCTATTACCTATTGAATTTGAAATTTTTTGTGATTTATTCACAAGGACTCTAAAATACATGTGATATAACTTTCTGCAGTCTTTCTGTGTTTAAATCACTCAGCTCCTTTCTTGTTTCTGCCAAAGAACATAAGCTCAAACTTTCTCCATATAATATTCTTTCTGTCAATTTTTACCCATTTGCTTCACCAACTATATCATTCTGCAGACTTTTTACACCATTCTCACCACTTGCCTTCCCATATATTTTTATATCATCCACAAACATGGTTATTCATCAATATGTATTGTCAATAGTGGTGGCCACAGCACTGACCCCTATAACATATCGCTGGTTAAAGGTTGCCATCCTGAAAAGGTCCCCCTTGTCCCAATTTTCTGTCTTCTATTGGTTAATAACCTACTATCCTAATTTACTGCCTTCAACAGCATGAACTGTTAAATTGTGATATCTTATTAAATATCTGCTGGAATTTCAAATATATTACATCTGCTGCCTTCCCCTTATTTATCCTGACTTGTTATCTCCTCAAAGAATTGGAATAAATCTGTCAGGTAAGATTTTCCTTCAGGAAGCCATGTTGACTCTTTTTGGTCAAATTATGTCCTTGCTAAAAGCTCTGCTATTACATCTGTCATACTAATCTTGATGGAGTTCAGAAGGATCTGGGGGTATCTATTTGAAACTTACAGAATACTGTAAGGCCTGGGCCTAGACAGAGTGGCCATTGGGAAGATGTTTTCATTTACAGGAGAGGCTTGGACCCGAGGGCACAACTTTAGAACAAAGATGAGGAGAAACTTCTTCAGCTAGAGAGTGGTGAATCTATGGAATTCATTGCCACAGAAGGCTGTGGAGGTCAGGTCGTTGAGTATATCTAAGACAGAGATAAATAGGTTCTTGATTGTTAAGGGGATCAAAGGTTACAGGGAGAAGGCAGGTGAATGGGGTTCAATCAGCCATGATTGAATGGCAGAGCAGACTTAATGGGCTGAATGGCTTTATTTTTGCTCCTATGTTTTATGATCTAATCTCTAATATTTTCCCAATTATAGATATTAAGCGAACTGGCTTACTCTCTCTTCGCTAACTTGAATAAAAGTGTTACATTGGTAATCTTCCCATTTACATTCTTTGAAGATTGAGCGCTTCTGGAGTTGTGCCCATCCAGGCAAGTCACCCCTCCAAGTCACTCATCTTCCTGACCATTTGCTTCACTAGTACTGCTCAAAATCCTTGAACTTCCTCTCTCAGAGCATTGTGGATCAACCTACAGCATGTGGGCAGCTCACCCCCACATTCTCAAGGGCCAACTAGGGACAGGCAATAAATGCTGATCCAGTCAGCAACACCATGTCCCATGAGTGAATAAATAGAAACATTTCAGCAGTGAGACGGATGCCAATTTCTGGTTTCCTCCCTTACTTTGCTCTGCTCATAGATGAGGGTAATGATGTCCTTCCTCATGGATTCTCACATGCTACTGGCCAGCAACGTACTGCTGTACTCCTGAGGCAACTCCCAGCCTATCAATTTCAATTAAACTGAATGCTACTTAGCCAGTAAGCTGTCTCCTCAGGCAGCTTTACGCCTCCCAAAGTATTTGGAGGCCTTGGTCAGCTCATCAGGGGATAATGGCTTGTTCAGCCTCTCCCACGTGCTGTCACCTAAGACCTCCATGATAGAGAGCAGGAATAACTGGGAGGCTGTGATGTTTCTGTGAGCTTTCTATCATACAGTCTGGCACAAAAGGATTAGAGTTGAGAATGTGGTGCTGGAAAAGCACAGCAGGTCAGACAGCATTTAAGGAGCTGGAAAATCGATGTTTTGCTCATACGCCCTTCATCGGGATGGGCTTATGCCTGAAACATCGATTCTCCTGTTGCTCAGATGGTATCTGACTGGCTGTGCTTTTCCAGCACCACACTCTCGATTTTAATCTCCAGCATCTGCAGTCCTCACTTTCACCTGGCATAAAAGGATTAGCTGATCCTCAACATGTCAGACTTTTTAAAAAAAATTGAATAGTATACTTTATTTATAAATTATCTACAAGTAAATTTGAGTATAAAACAGTTCTGTACAGACTTTGCAGAAAATGTATTGGAATTTTGACATTCCCCATTCGTGCTTCAATCCTGTTGCAACAAAAAAGACACTTTTTAAACATGAAAGGACTTTTTCTCAAGCACTCATGGGATATGGGTTTCGTTGGGTGGGTTAGAATTTATTTAGAGACAAAAAAAGCTGCAGATGCTGAAATCCAAGGGAGCAAGCAGGAGGCTGGGGGAACACAACAACGCAGACAGCATCAGGAAGGAGAGGGACACAGCAAGGCAGGCAGCATCAGGAGGGAGAGGAACACAACAAGGCAGGCAGCATCAGGAAGGAGAGGGACACAGCAAGGCAGGCAGCATCAGGAGGGAGGGGAACACAGCAAGGCAGACAGCATCAGGAAGGAGAGGGACACAGCAAGGCAGGCAGCATCAGGAGGGAGAGGGATACAGTAAGGCAGGCAGCATCAGGAGGGAGGGGAACACAGCAAGGCAGACAGCATCAGGAGGGAGAGGGACACAGCAAGGCAGGCAGCATCAGGAGGTGGAGAAGTCAATGTTTTGGGTGTCGTGAAGAAGGGTTATACCTGAAACATTGACTTCGCCACTTCCTGATGCTGCCTGGCTTGTTGTGTTCCTCCAGCCTCCTGCCTGTCCCTCCTGATGTTGCCTGCCTTGCTGTGTTCCTCTCCCCCCGGTACTGCCTGCCTTGCTGTGTTCCTTCAGCCTCCTGATGCTGCCTGGGTTGCTGTGATCTTTCAGCCTCCAGCTTGTCTACCCGAGCTAGAATTTATTGTCCATCCCTAGTTGCCTAACATTCTTTGCTGTACCTGTTGGTTTACATTCCCATCTCAAAATGTTTTAGCCCCTTGTATATTTTGCCTCAGACAGTGGTCTTTCCCCACTGCACCATGACAGCAGCTGTCCCAAGGTTCAATACGTCCCTCAGCACATAATCCTAGACCTTGGAATGTAACACTCGGTCAGGTTCAACTCTTTGCTCTGGAAAACCAACGGGTTTGGGGCAGACTGAATAGTGTCTTTCACTGAGCTGATGGTCCTGCAGGTGCCATTGATGTTTGTCTCAGTGCGTCTTGGAGACAGCGCTTGAACACAGAATACTGCATCACAGAGCTGCTCAGGATGAACATCGACAAAAATCCACAGCATCTTTATCCTGAGCATCTTTGCAAAGGCACATTATAGAAAGAGATATGTAAGAGTCTCTCCAGCCCCCTCAGCCCTGTGATGGCATTTATCCTAGGTTGCTCTGTGAAGCGCAAAAGGAGGTTGCTAAGCCATTGGCGAACATATTTGCTTCCTCACTCTCCAGAGGAGTCGTACCAGAGGATTGGAGGGAGTTGAATGTTGTTCCTTTTTTCAAGAAGGATAATAGGGAAATACCTGGCAATTTCAGACCAATCAGTCTTACGTGTGTGTTCAGCAAGGTTTTGGAAAACATTCTGAGCGATAGGATTTATGACCATTTGGAAAAGCATAATGTGAGATTAAAGGTAGTCAGCATGGCTTCATGAGGGGCAGGTCATGCCTCACAAATCTTACTGAGTTCTTTAAGGAGGTGATGAGACAGGTTGACCAAGCAGTGGTTGTGGTGTATGTGGACTTCAGCAAGGCCTTTGATAAGGTTCCCCATAGTAGGCTCATTCATAAAGTCAGGAGGTATCAGATACAAGGAGATTTGGCTATCTGGATTCAGAATTGGCTGGCTGACAAAGGCAGAGAGTGGTTGTAGATGGAAATTATTCTTCCTGGAGGTCAGTGGTGAATGGTGTCCCACAGGGCTCTGTTCTTGGGCCTCTGCTCTTTATAGTTTTTATAAATAACTTGGATGAGGAGGTTGAGGCGTGGGTTAGTAAATTTGCCAATGACGCAAAGGTTGGAGGTGCGGTTGAAGGTAATGATGGCTATTGCAGGCTGCAGCATAATATAGACAGGATTTAGGGCTGGGCTGAGAAATGGCAGATGGAATTCAACCTGGATAAGTGTGAAGTGATGCATTTTGGAAGATCAAACTTGAATGCTGAATATATGATTAAAGACAGGATTCTTGACAGTGTGGAGGAACAGAGGGATCTTGGTGTTCAAGTACATAGATCCGTCAAGGGTTGCCACCCATGTAGATAGGGTTGTTAAGAAAGCACATGTGTTTTGGCTTTCAATAAAGGGGGATTGAGTTTAAGAGCCGCGAGGTTTTGCTGCAGCTCTACAAGTCCCTGGTGAGACCACGCTTGGAATATTGTGCCCTGTTCTAGTCGTCCTACTATAGGAAAGAAATAGAAGCTTTGAAGAAAAAAGGTTTACCAGGATGCTGCCTGGATTGGAGGGCTTGCCTTACGAAGAGAGGTTGACTAGAGTCATAGAGTCATAGAGATGTACAGCATGGAAACAGACCCTTCAGTCCAACTCGTCCATGCCGACCAGATATTCCAAACTAATCTAGTCCCACTTGCCAGCACCTGGCTCATATCCCTCCAAACCCTTCCTATTCATATACCCATCTAGATGCCTTTTAAATGTTGCAATTGTACCAGCCTCCACCACATCCTCTGGCAGCTCATTCCATACACGTACCACCCTCTGTGAGAAAAAAATTGCTCCTCAGATCCCGTTTATATCTTTCCCCTCTCATCTTAAACCTATGCCCTCTAGTTCTGGACTCCCCGACCCCAGGGAAGAGATTTTGTTTATTTATCCTATCCATGCCCCTCATGATTTTATAAACCTCTATAAGGTCATCCCTCAGCCTCCGACACTCCAGGGCAAACAGCCCCAGCCTATTCAACCTCTCCCTACTGCTCAAATCCTCCAACCCTGGCAACATCCTTGTAAATCTTTTCTGAACCCTTTCAAGTTTCACAATATCCTTCCGATAGGAAGGAGACCAGATTTGCACGTAATATTCCAACAGTGGCCTAACCAATGTCCTGTACAACCGCAACATGACCTCCCAACTCCTGTACTCATTACTCTGACCAATAAAGGAAAGCATACCAAACACCTTCTTCACTATCCTATCTACCTGCAACTCCACTTTCAAGAAGCTATGAACCTGCACTCCAAGGTCTCTTTGTTCAGCAACACTCCCTAGGACCTTACCATTAAATGTATAAGTCCTGCTAAGATTTGCTTTCCCAAACGCAGCACCTCACATTTATCTAAATTAAACTCCATCTGCCACTTCTCAGCCCATTGGCCCATCAGACTTTCCTTTCTGGAGAGAAGGAGGAAGAGAGGTGACGTGATCGAGGTGTACAAGGTAATGAGAGGCATGGATAGGGTCGATAGCCAGAGATTTTTCCCCAGGGCAGGATTGACTGCAATGAGGGGTCATAGTTTTAAGGTGTTAGGAGGAAGGTATAGAGGAGACATCAGAGGTACTTTCTTTATGCAGAGAGTTGTGAATACATGGAATGCATTGCCAGTGGTGATGGTGGAAGCAGAGTCATTAGGGACATTTAAGTAACCACTGGAAATGCACATGGTCAGCAGTGAATTGAGGGGTGTGTAGGTTAGGTTATTTTATTTTCACTTTGGATTAATCCTCGGCACAACATTGTGGGCCGAAGGGCCTGTTCTGTGCTGTACTTTTCTATGTTCTATGTTCTAAGTTTCTATGACATTTATTCCTTTTCCTGAGTTCATGGGATGCTGGGAATCAAAGCTTGCAATTATCCTGGCCAAACTCATTGCCACAGTCCTCTGATCTATAGAGGAGGATATGAATTAGCTTTTGAAATTTTATTAATCAGCAACTGCTTTCAGTTTTTCCCGTCTGATAACACTGTAAGAATTTTGTTCAGGAAACATCAAAGACTGATGCCTAATACTTATTAATGAGTGATACAACTGGAAAAGGGTGATCTGATTGGCTGATGTCCTCAGTGTAGTTTTCTATCACACTGTGATACTTCATACCTACTGATTGTTGTCAGTAGAGGGCAGTCTTTCATTATCCATGACCCAACCTCCACCACTTGCAGGATTTGGCTCTCCGTTAATTGGAAATGGTTCAATGATCTAATCAGGGCCTTGGTCATCTCCAAATTTGCTTGTACCACTTACCTTGCAAAGAATGTACTTGGCTGAAGAAACAGTGTTATGTCTCACTTTTACAAGTAACTATGAAGCATTGGCAGTGAAATTAACCTCCTGCTTTGCATATTCATTAATGCAACTGGTGAATGTTTTCCTTAATGCATACGTGATTTAGCACCTTCTGAGACAGCAATAAACAAACAGCTCCTGTTCAGAGTACAAATGGAACAAAATAAGCTGAAATATTAGAAATCTGAAGGGAAGGTTTCAAAAACAAAGCAGGTATATGGATTGTGATAAGGGTGGAGGAAGGTGACAGAAAAAAACTGAGGCTGCCCGAATTTTCTTTTTGAATATGATAGCTACAAAAATAATTATTTCCTCAAACCATCAAAGGAAATTCATAAATAAAGACACATGCATTTTACAAAGTAGGAACAAAGTGGAAAAGCAGCAAAGCAATGGCAAAGCAGCCACTTGATCTGCATCTGATCTCGCAGTCACAGAACACTCAATCCTCTTCACTTTCATATTGACATCAGCCTCCTGAGAAAGGAAAGAAGGTGTGTTTGCAGGACTTTGCACAGAAAGTGATGAAAAATAATTTGGAGAATATAGCGTGTGATCAGTCATTTTTTTTACACCTTAATCATCTGGATCCCAAAATGCTTTCCAAATGAGGCTTCGATTTGTGCATATCTTTGAGTTGACCATATTGATTCATCACAGAATGGTTCTCTCCAATTGAAGATTACCAATTGCAGATTAAGTAAATATTTTGTTGAAGGTCTCATCAAGCAAGAATAAAGCAGTTGAAGCCCCACTGAACTGATCAGCCTCGTTAACATTTTGATGCTGTTATTCACTTACAAGGTTAAAAATCACACAACACCAGGTTATAGTCCAACAGGTTCATTTGGAAACACTAGCTTTCAGAGTGCTGCTCCTTCATCAGGTAGCTAGTGGAGCAGGATCAAAGAACAAGATTTTACAGGAAATGATCATAGTGTCATACAACTGATGTGATATATTGAACAAACCTAGATTGCTGTTAAGTCTTTAATACTTAGAATGGGTTGCAGGTTTTGATTCATTAATATGTAAATCCCAGAACTTCTTTCAAGTCACATTCCCAAGATAACTTAAGGTTTTATAAAAAAAAGTGACATCTCAGCTCAGACAATGCATTAAAGGTGTGAGGTTAGAGTCTGTATGTATCCCAACCTTGAGTCAGACTGGTTCTATTTCCAAAGTAGGAATTTATAAAATGTCACATGGGCTGACTGCCTACAGATTGTGTGCTTCTGTGGTGACAGAGAGATACCACTGGTCCAGCAACACAATAAATAACATCACAATCTACCTGTCACAGACTGAATATCAATGCTAACACTAAATAAAAACTGAAAGAGCTGCAGATGCTGTACATCAGAAACAAAAACACAAGTGGCTGGAAAAGCTCAGCAGGTCTGGCAGCATCTGTGGAGAGAAATCAGAATAAGCATTTTGGGTTGAGTTGGACTGACCTCCTCTCCTAAAACATCACCTTGACAGAGGAAGCTTAGGAACCCTCAGGGGATTGAGGGCATAATTTCACCTCCACCCCAGCATAAACTCTTGGACACAATCTGACATGAATCTTCTGAGATGATCGAGGAAGGAATGCCATGGAACAGCCTCTTCCAGGCTGTTAGTAGACTGGTGAATGGACTCTCTAGCCCCAATAAGCAAGGTTATCTGTATACCTCTCTCGCAGTCTCTCTGATCTGTCCATCCTTCCTTCTTATGATCTGCCTGTACCGCTGGTAAGCAAAGCTTTTCACTGTACTTAGGTATACATGACAGTCAATCAATAACTTGGGGGGAACTGCCAGGGAGCAGGCACAAGCTCTGTATCCAGACATGAGTCTGAAAGAAATGCCGAGAGAGGTCGGGGAATATCAGATGTGTGTGACAGAGGCCCTTTGGCAGCTGGAATGAATGATGGAGAAACCTCTCCTTTTTTTTCACTCTTGCAGTGGCATGAGGATGGCAGTAGATGTTACTAAAGGAAAAAGTGGTGTCTGCCTTGGAGACTGAGGCCCAGCAGAATGCTCAGTGCCTTCTGGCCAATGCTTAGGCCTGCACCCCATTGTTTTAGCCACGAATGATCAATGACAAGGGTAAGAGGTGGGGGTGGAGGGGTGGGGGGGGGCGGTGAAGAGAAACATCTACCTCACATCAGGTGCCCTTTCCTCTCAGAGACAGGGCGGTGACAGAGGCTACCTACAGACAGAAGGACAGACAGACATCTGGCAACTTCATATTGGGACTGGAACCCTCTGTGTCCTCCAACTGTGACCCCAAGCAGTTGAAGCTGAGGAGGGTGAGCCTGTATTTGGACAGAATCTGTGCCTGCGAGGTGGGAATTCATCAGTGCAGGATTGTCTAAGTTTTCAAAAACAACACAGCGAACCACAGAGCTGTCTCCCTCCACCCCAACTACAAAGGTCAGGCCAGATCTTAGCTACAGTGAGAGGCAGAGAACGAGAAAATATTCTGGAGCAAAATTCGACTGCATCGTAATAATTGGAGATTTACACAAATCCTCGGAATAAATAACAATTCTATTTATATCTAACCCGAACACTGTTAGTTATTGCTTCAGTCACTTAAACATTTCTCATTATGTCTTTAAGAAAACAAGTTCCTTTTATTAAAAAACTTAGACTTCCCAGATGGCATCTAGTATAAGCTGAAGATCTTTTAATTATGAAGGTACCATGATATTGGTGGGCGGCACGGTGGCACTGCTGCCTCACAGCGCCAGAGACCCGGGTTCAATTCCCGCCTCAGGCGACTGACTGTGTGGAGTTTGCACATTCTCCCTGTGTCTGCGTGAGTTTCCTCCGGGTGCTCCAGTTTCCTCCCACAGTCCAAAGATGTGCAGGTCAGGTGAATTGGCCATGCTGAATTGCCCGTAGTGTTAGGTATTGGGGTAAATGTAGGGGTATGGGTGGGTTGCGCTTCGGCGGGTCGGTGTGGACTTGTTGGGCCAAAGGGCCTGTTTCCACACTGTAATGTAATCTAAATCTAATCTAATATTGATAAAAACGACAGGCAGGTCGCAACAATCTAACATTCTTTATGTTTTTTTTATCAATTTCCTCAGTGCTACTTGCTCATTGTAATTGAATATTTGTTCATACTGGAACATTGATATTTCTGCCAGGACCAGCATTGACTGCCCATCTCTAGTTGCATTTATAACTATATGCAACTGTGACACAAAGTCTCTATTAATTTGAAGTGGGCAGCAACTTTCTCCATGTTTGAATCTAGCCTTAAACACACTTCAGAAATCCCAAATCTCTTTCCGATCTGGGATTGACACCCATATGTTTGAGGTCCTCATGCAGTGAAGGTACAGTGAGTGGGAAATTTTGAGTGTAGCAAGATGGGTTGTTGTTAGGATAATTAAGAAAACATCGAATTGTTTCTTGTATGAGCAGAGGCATAGAATGTAAGAACATGTAGGTTACCGAGTTCTATAAAACAAATACACACACACGCACACACACAGAGGTGTACAAAACAGAAGTTGCTGGAAAAGCTCAGCAGCATCTGTGGAGAGAAGTCAGAGTTAATGTTTCAGCTCTGGTGACCCTTCCTCAGAACCAAGCATCCACAGTTCCTTTGGATTCTGTAAAACACTCACAAATTGAGTGCTATGTACAGTTCTGCTTAACTCCTATCCAAGGATGTAATTCCACTGGACAGTGTAGAGCAGAGGTTTCTAAAGATTCTTCCTACCTGCTGGGCATTCTTCCAAACAACGGAGATCCTGTGGCCTGGGTGGCAGCTGGGAAGCAGGCTGGCAGGAGTCATGGCCTTCTCTGCTGGTCTGGGGGAAGAGGATGGCCCATCTTTACAAACTCCATTCATGACAATCACCAGCTCCACGTCTGAAAAGTGGGCACCAATTTCCCCTTCCCTTCCATCTCCGGGGAACATATCACAAACTACGCAGTGTAGCTCCAAACATTTTGCTCCTATAACCAGGTGCACAGTGGCCTCTTAAAGATGGAATCAGTGTCAGGGATCTCTGTGTATCCAAAATGTGGAGAGCATTTCTGACAATGTGGGTGGGAGAATTGGTCTAACATCAGACACAATGGGTGCCCATTTGATGCAGTAGGTAGATATTCAGGTCAGTATGGAACCACTGTATGAAAAACACTGTGTGAGAAACCATCCATAAAACATGATAAAAGTGGCACCTTGTTAAAATTTGGCAAGATTCAGCCCTGAGCTTCCACAGCCCTCTGGTGTAAGGAGTTTCAATGATTCTCTGTAAAAAGAAAACTCCTCATCTTGGTCAAAAATTGCATTCCCCTTCTTTTTAAATTGTACTCCCAGGTTCTAGACTCTGTAACCAGAGCAACCATGAGACCTATATCTACCTTGTCTATCCTTTGAAGTATTTAATAAGCTTCAATGAGGTTACCTCTCAGTCTTTAAATCTCTAGGGATTACAGATCAAGTTTACCCGTTCTCTCTTCATTAGCCTGCCATCCCGGTAACAAGTCTGGTGAGTATTTGTTGAACTCCCACTGTGACAATACTAATCTATTTCAGGTAAGAAGATCAAAATTGCATTCACTGCTCCTGATGTGATTTAAACAAACTTCAACTCAATTAGAGCAACACTTTATGACTCCTTAACTCTAATCTTGTGATAAAGGCAAATATTCCACTCGCCTTCCAAATAGCTCACTGCACCTGCATGTTAGCCTTCAATAACTGATGAGCAAAGACATCCAGATCCCTTTGAACGTATACACTGTCCAACGTCTCACTGGAGGAATTCTCTGCACATCTATTCCTCTTTCCAAAATGGATAATCTCACATTTTTCCACATTATATTCCATCTGCTATGTTCTTCCACATTCATGAAGCTTGTCCAAAACCTCATGAAGTCACTTTACATTTTCCTCACAACACACATTCCCACTAAGTTTTGTATCATCTACAAATTTGTAAATATACATTAAATAATGCACCTGCATCCAAATCATTGATATAAATCTATTGTGAACAGTTCGGGCCCAAGTAACAATCCCATTGTATCCCAGCATAGAAAGATGGATGTTGTTGCCCTCAAAACAGAGGGAGCTGCGAGGGAATTTGATTGTTGTGAGTGGCCTGGATAGAGTGCATTGAAAGGATCGATTTCTCTTAGTAGATGAATCGCTGATTAGTGACATAGATTCAAAGTGATTGGTTGAAGGATCAATGGGGAATTGAGGGAAACCTTTTCACCCAGAGAGTGATAGGGTCTGGAACCCACTGCCTAAAGGGGTAAAGATAGAACCCTTAAAATCAATCAGCACCTTCTGGACATGTACTTGAAGTTCCCTCATATGGACCAAGCGATGATAATGGTATTAAACTCGATGGCTAGTTTTCTATTCTGGCACAGATCTAATGGGCAGAGTGGTCTCCTTCTGTGCTATGAATGTTTCTGAGTATTTGAAATATCTGAACACAAGGAATGTGCACAGATTTGGGGAGAACCTGGGAGAGTGTAATCACATTTTTTATTAGTTTATGGGAATTACTAGGTTAAGGGACGGTACAGTGACATAGTGGTTAGCATTGCTGCCTCTCAGTACTGGGGACCCAGGTTAAATTCCACCCTCAGGCAACAGTCTGAGTGGAATTTGCATATTCTTCCTGTTACTGTGTGGATTTCTTCCGGGTGCTCCGGATTCCTCCCACTGTCCAAAGATGTACAGGTTAGGTGGATTGGCTATGTTAAATTTCGCATAGTGTCCAGGGATGTGCATGATGGTTGAATTAGCGGGGTTACAGGAATGGGATGCTCTGTGGAGGGTCAGTGTGGACTTGATAGGGCGAATGGCCTCAATCTATGTGTAAGAATCCTACAAATATGGGTGTTTCTGCCCGAAGCAATATTAATTGCATAATCATCATGGAGAAGCTGGTGGTAAGCTAATGCAGTCCTTGGGGTTTAGAAAAACCCACAGTGCTGGAGGTATTAAGTTCCAGGGCTTGTACCCACTGAAGGAATGGCTATTATATTCCAAGTCAAGGTAGTGTGTGACATGGGGGGACCTTGCAGGGATAGTGTTCTTATATATCTGCTGCTCTTGTCCCTCCAAATGGTAGTGGTTACAGATTTAGGAGGTATTTATAAAGGTACCTGGGTGATGTTCTATTGTGCATCTTATAAATAGTCCACACTGCTGTGTGTTAGCAGCACAGGAAGTGAATGCTCCAAGCAGTGGATGTGATTTGTCCTGGATGGTGTCAAGCTTCCTAAGTGTCATTGGAACTTCATCCATTCAGGCAAGTAGAGAGTATTCTCCCATGGTCCAGATTTGTGGTGGTCAACAGGCTTGGGAAAAATGGGAGGTGCTAGAATTCTCAACATCTGACTGACATTTGTAGTTAAAGTAGGTGTTTGCCTTGTCTGGTTCAGTTTCTGATTAATGGTTACCTTTATCGATTGAATTATTGTTGTCAACTGTATTGAGATACAATGAATAGTGTTGTTTTGTGTGCAGATCATATTGGCAGATCATATCATATAAAGTCCATCAGGGTAGCAAAACAGAATGCAGAATACAGTGTTACAGCCATAGAGAAGATGCGGAGAGAGAGAGAGAGAGAGAGAGATCAGAATTAATATTTGAGAGTTCTGTTCAAAAGTCTGATAATGGCAGGGAAGAAGCTGTTCTTGAATCTATTTGTACGGATGTTCAGACTTTTATATCTGAGGATGTTAATAGTGGGTTTCCTGTGCCAGTAACACTTTTGATCATGTTGAGAATTTTACTTGACACTTATTAGCCCAAGCTTACTCTCTGTCCAAGTTTTGCTGCATATGGATATGGACTGCTTCAGCAGCTGGGGAATTATGATTGGTGCTGAACATTGTGCAATCATCAATGAACATTCCCACTTCTGACCATATGATGGAGGGAAGGTCATTGATGAGGCAGCTGAAGATGTTTGAACAAAGATGTTAAGCTGGCAAAGTCCTCCAGGATTTTCTTGGGCTGAAGTGGTTGATCACCAATAACCATAACCATCTTCCTCTATGCTAGGTATGACTCCAGCAAGCAGAGGCTTACATCTGATTTTCATTGGCTCCAATTTTCTAGGGCTGCTTGATGCCATATGCAGTCAAATCTGACGTTGTCAAGGTAACCACCCTCCCCTTACTTCTGGAGTTCAGATCTTTTGTCCATGTTTGGACCAAGGCTTTTTTGAGGTCAGAAGCTGAGTGACCCGCGCAAGTTGTTTCTTCAGAGAACCAGCATGGATGTGATGTCGAATGGCCTCCTACTGTGCTATGATTCTACAATTCTATGATCAAATAGCAAAGGAATCACTAGAGGCATATCAGGACATCAACACTTTCAGAAAGGCTGGGCACTTTGTGACCAATCTCAGGTACCTACAGCATCTTTTCTGGGGAAAATAAGTTATCAGATCCTGCCTCCAAGCAGCCCACCCACTTCCACCTCATTTTCAACTCCCCAAAGACCATTGTATAAAGGAGCTGCTTCCAAAAGACTTTATTCACAATAAGGATTTATTTCTTTAGGGAAGTATTACAGATTTGCATCCACCAATCCTACTGTGTGATCTTTTAAGGCTTAGAAAAGCAGGAACCCTCAATGTAGCGAGTCCTTGCTCCTGACCCCATTCCCTGTTATACGGCTGGCCTTCTTTCAGATGGTTGGAAGCTCTTCCCACACAATGTTCGAGAAAAATCTTTCCTCGAGAGTTGTGTTTTAGTCTTAGTGTTAATTTGAGCCATTTCAGTGGAATTCCCTGATATGAGAGGAAGAGAAACAGATATTAATTAAAAAAAGAAGAGTTGGTGGGAGGAGAGCTATTGAAGGGGCAGTGAGATATCTTGTCCCTGCAGAAATAAAGGGCAAGGGGGGATAGTCGCTGAGACAGTTTACAAAATAGCATGGTTTCCAATCCCTCTTGTCAATGTCATTAGAATAGATTACATTAGATTACTTACTTACAGTGTGGAAACAGGCCCTTCGGCCCAACAGGTCCATACCGACCCGCCGAAGCGCAACCCACCCAGACCCATTCCCCTACATTTACCCCTTCACCTAACACTACGGGCAATTTAGCATGGCCAATTCACCTAACCTGCACATCCTTGGATTGTGGGAGGAAACCGGAGCACCCAGAGGCAACCCACGCAGACCCGGGGAGAATTAGATTAGATTGCTTACAGTGTGGAAACAGGCCCTTCGGCCCAACAAGTCCACACCGACCCGCCGAAGCGCAACCCACCCATACCCCTACATTTACCCCTTACCTAACACTATGGGCAATTTAGCATGGCCAATTCACCTAACCTGCACAACTTTGGACTGTGGGAGGAAGCCGGAGCACCCGGAGGAAACCAACGCAGACACGGGGAGAATGTACAAACTCCACACAGTCAGTCGCCTGAGGCGGGAATATGAACCCAGGTCTCTGGCACTGTGAGGCAGCACTGCTAACCACTGTGCCACCATGCCGCCCACCTACATGTACCCACAATACCTACATGTGCTATTACAATGTAGAAATTTGTCTTGGCATAACATGTGGCTTACAGTAGAAACTGATGAGAAGTCTTTTTTAATTGAAAGGCTAAGTGAATAATGTTCATGATTGTGAAACAACCTTAAGATGAAAAATGTCATCAGATTTTCAGTTTTTTGCATGACTCACATTTTCTCAAATAATGCTGTTGATCTGCAGAGTAATAGAGAACTTACAGCAAAGTATCTGGGTCAGAATAAACAGGATGATGGATGACTGCCAGTGAGAAACTAATGCAAGGGTTTTTCTTACATCATAAACTATAATGCCAAAGTTCAGAGTAAGGCGAAAACCACAAATTCTAGAAAGCAGAATACACTAAAGAGCTTAAATACACCATGCAAGATTCCTTAGCTGCTAATAACCCTGGGTACACCCACAGTCTGTGAGATATATTAACACAATAAAAACGCAGTTGTTAGCATGCAGATAAGTTCATACGCATTCTTACACACTTTTTGCAATGAATGCTCTGTGCTTTTAAGGTGAATTTAATGAAGCAATTGTCAGAAAACAGATGATCTAGTTGATGAAAATGAATCTACATTTCAAGGAAGAATAAAGATGCTGGAGTGCTGAAGTTTCATGCTGGAACTCAAAAACTTCAGGGTTTTCACCACAGAAGGAGGCCATTTGACCTCTCATGCCTGTACTGGCTCCGTGGAATGGATAATCCTGCTTTAGACCAAATTCATGCTTTCTATTTGTGACTCTTTAAGCTTCTCATCCTCAAAGTACATTCCCAACTTGCTTTTTTAAATAATGGAATCAGCTTCTGCATCATTTCAGGGTAAAGGGTCCTCCAGCATAGAGTCATGCCCTTCGGCCAAACTGGTCCAGACCGACCAAACTGTCCATCCTCACTCACCCCATTTCCCTGCACTTAGCCCATATCCCTCTGATCCTTTCCTATTGTGCAAATGCCTTTTAAATGTTGTTAATGTACCTGCCTCACTTCCACTGGCATCTCAGTCCATATGCATACCACCCTCTGTGTAAAAAAGTTGCCCCTCAGGTTCCCTTTTATTCTTTCCCCTCTAACCTTAAACTGGTGCCCTCTAGTCCTCAATTCCCCAAACATGGGAGAAAAACAAAGTGCATTCACCCTGTCCATGCCTCTCATGATCTTATACACTTCTATAAGGTCCCCCCTCAGTCTCTTAGGCTTAAAAGATAAAAGTCCTAGCTTGTCCAACCTCTGGTTAAGCGTTCCTGTTTCCAACAAATGCAAAGTGATTTCTTCTCATCTCATCTCCAATTAACTTAACTCTCTGACCATGATCCACTGGACCCAAAGGATAAGTTTTTTTTAATAATCTCTGTTCTGTCAAAATCTCTCATCACTTTGGAAATCTCTATTCAGTCAACCTTTAGTCTCTTCTGTTCCTAACTATATCAATCTGTTCTCCTTTATTACTTGTAGGATCTTAGTAATCCTCCACTGAACTGCTTCCAAGGCATTTATGTCTTATCTAAAGTGTGGTGATCAGAACTGTCCTGTTGAGGCCAAAATAATGATTTATTCCTCAAACCAGAGTGCTGTAGAGGCTGGGTTGTCAAGTATATTGAAGGTTGTGGTAGGTAGAGTTTTAGTCAGTAAAGGAAGCCAAGGTTATAAGGAAAATACAGGCAAGTGGAGTTGAGGATTATCAGTTGAGGCACAACCTTATTGAATGGTGGAGCAGACTTGGTAGGCCACTGAGTGGCCTCGTTCTGCTCATTTCAGGACAAAGAAACTGCAGATGTGAGTGACATGGTTTGTGCAGCATTCATCAGGATCACGTGCCTATGGCAAAAGATCCATGTACTGACATTCTGTAGCCCTGTTGTCAGAGTCCTCCATGTTTCACTGTATGGAACAGTGTGCTAAGCTCTCACTCATGTGAGATACAAGTGCTGACTGCTCATGCTGCCAAGGACCTGTTCAGATAAGCCCAGTGGGAGAGCGACCAGTGGATTCTGCCATAACAGGGATTATTATTACTGTTATTGTGATGCAGTTATGGTGCAGAGACATTGAGGAGCAATTGGTACACCAGCAAACCCAGGGCCAGCAGCTGCCAAACAGTTTCCAATGCTGTTGTGGCATGACCCATCAGGATTTCACAGGAGGATCAGGCAGCCTAGAGTCTTTTGTCCTCAATGTCACGTCTTACAGAAGAATGAAGTGCCGTGATACCAGACTCTGAGGATGTCCTCAGACACAGTCACAGAACTAAGCCAGTAGGTCCTGAGACCTGAGGGGAGAGGGTGGTCATCATATTCTGGTAACCAGCACTTGACAGCTGTGCTAAACTTTTACACCACTGGCTGCTTCCAAGAAACCACTTGAGATCAAAGAATCATAGAATCCCTACAGTGTGGAAACAGGCCATTCAGCCCAATAAGTCCACACCAACCCTCTGAAGACCCATCTCACCAAGACCCATTCCCCTACCCTATTAATCTACATCTACCCCTGACCAATGCACCTAACCTACACATCCCTGAACACTATGGGCAACCTAGCCTGGCCAATTCACCTAACCTGCACATCTTTGGATTGTGGAAGGAAACCCATGCAGACTCAGGCAGAATGTGCAAACTCCACACAGAGTTTTCCCAAGCCTGGAATCGAACTCGGGTCCCTGGTGCTGTGAGACAGCAGTGTGAACCACTGAGTGACCGTGTCGCCTTGTGTAGATTTGTTTTGGGATCTTACAATGCTCAGACTATAAATTTATGAATCAATGGTGCTGGAAGAGCACAGCAGTTCAGGCAGCATCCGAGGAGCTTCAGCAAAATCAAGACAGAGGCACCACTGAGATTCGAACCCAGGATCTCCTGTTTACTAGGGCAGGCGCTTCAACCAACTAAGCTACATCGCCTAAGTCTAAGGCCATTACTGATCCAGATCACTCCACTTCATCTTGTTTCTCTTTGACATGGGGAATGCTGCAGCCCATTGCAGATGGCTTTTCCAGGTGCAGAGTGCTATAGACTGTACACATGTTGCATTGAAAGGCCTATATCATAGCACAGTCAAGACTGTGGTGCTGGAAGAGCGCAGCAGGTCAGGCAGCATCCGAGGAGCAGGAAAATTGACATTTTGGGCAAAAGCCCTTTATCAGGAATGCCTAATTTTCCTGAAACGTCGATTTTCCAGCTCCTCGGATGTTGTCTGACCTATTGTACTCTTCCAGCATCACGCTCTTGACTCTAATCTCCAGCAGTTGCAGTCCTCACTTTCGCCATATCATAACACAGCTGACTTCATGCAGAGAAAAGTATTCCTGTAATTCAATCTATAACTCATCTTTGATCATCATTGCTATGCCTTAAAGGTCTGTGTCAGTTGGCCTTGGGAACTACCAGGATAATTATATCCTCAAGGATTCACATGGCCCGGCTTCATTTGAATAGTTGAATACATTATGAAGATGGTTATTGGAAGACAAGACCACCATGGCTGATGACACAACTGCCCGATGGAGGCCAACTGTAGATACAATGCGGCCCATCCTGTATTTGACCATGTCCATCATGGAGTAGATGATAGGTCAGCGGAAAATGAGTTTCCAAATACCGGATCAGTCAATGGAGGCCTTGCAGTCCACTGCATACAGAATGTGCTGCAGATTCTGAGCAGGCAGTGCTCAACACAACTGGAACACGCAAAGAGGGAATCCAATGGACGCTGAACAACAGCAGGTGAATAACAAGGATATGGAGCAGGAGGAACATCACCTCCTGCAGGAGAGAGCACTGCAGCATGTGGGGGATCAGGCCAGGCTGGACTTAATTGACATTAAATTGAGCTGGGTGCAGTGATCTCTCAGTAACTTTGTTGCTGCTTGACAGGCAAACACTGCCCATCTATTCCCAGAAGCAAATACAGTTTCTGAAGGTTTTAAAGTATGTGATGGTCCCGGTAGTCCATTCTCATGAACTCTGCAGTGCTATAAGTTACAGCAAATGAGGGGTTAATAACTGCACATCAAATCTGCAGGCCATTGGCATCAAATTTTTTTTTTTTTGCTTATGCCTAATTAAAAAATCATGGTGACCAGCTGCAATGCTGAGGTGGGTGCCTGTTGGTTGGAAAGGACCGCAAGGGAATTTGAAGTTAGCTGAATGGAGCAAAGGGCATTGAACTTTGCATTGTCAATCATGCATTGGCTCAGCTATGATGGTCAAGCAATAAAAGCAGAGACCGAGATGAAGGTACAGAGATATGATATGGTCTCCCCAGCACTCAGGCAAGGGACTCCCACCATCTCTAAACTGAGAAACCAAGACAAGTGATAGCAAGGAACTGTGACCAGTAAAGGAGCCCAAGACCGAGACCCAGTGGCAGGACAAAGAACCCCAAAGCTGAGACTGATCACCTCATGTTCTGAATTCTGTACAAGCTCTATACATACTTACTTTATGTTAATTAATTACTAATGTGACAGTAAAATACTTTTCATCCTTGGTCAACTGGTCCATATCTCATTCATTGTACAAATTAAGACTCAGAGATAAGGAATACTGCAACATCCCATTGTAGGAAATAGAGAGTCATAGAGTCCAAAATACAGGGACAGGCTGTTCGGCCCAAACTGGTCCATCCATACTAACCCAATTTCCCTGCACTTGGCCCAGGTCCTTCTAAGCCTTTTCTATCCATGTATTAGGAGATATTAGGCTAGCCCGAGCAATTGGTAGCAGTGCCTTTGATTGCGTTCTAAGATGAGATGACATTAATAAGAATGGTAATCTGTGCAGCTTATTTCTTGAAGGGCTAACACAGATACACATGTGCATTTGAATTTGCAATGAAGTTTCGCCTATGTGTCCTGAGAAGTGTTTCTTTTTGATACCTATCACATTCCATACCTGGTGAAGGGTAACTCCTGGATGGCAGTGGGTGACTGGGTGCATGACTGGGCTTTAGGATGGCACTGGGATTCCAGTGAAGGCCCAGCAATAGTGTGTACTTCAGCCTCTGGTGTGAGGGAAGGCCGGACTAGCAGGGTACAAGCAGGATAATGAGCTGAGTGTCAATGAACCGGGCTCAACCAGAGAAAACCTCCATGAAATCCGCCTCGCTGTATTTATGGTAAAATTCAGCATAATACTACATCTGTATGTTATTTCCCTTACCATGCAAGGGCACGTAAATTATGATTCATTTTTTGTAGAAAATTATGATTCATTTTTTGTAGAGTAGAAGTTAGTTGCTCAAAATATGTAAAGTATTGAGTACTTGACACAACTGAAGTGTCTATGTACTGGAATGTCCCGAGAGCCTGGATGTCCTTCAATGTAAGCACAGCATGGCATATTTGATTGTACCCTAATCTTTTTACCATTTGTATCAGTACTGTTTAAAAATAGACATATCTTAATTCCTGAGACGTCATGGCTGATGGTCCATAAATAAAGACTTTTGCCAATTTCTATAGATGTACCATGGAAGGCATCCTATCCAGATGTACCACATCATGGTACAACAACTGTTTTTCTTAACATCACGATAAATGTCAGAGAATAATGAATATAGCCCAGTCCATCAAGCAAACCAGCCTTCCATCAATGAGTTTCATCTATATTCTATCTGCCTCAGGAAAGCAGCCAACATCATCAAAGACCCTTTTTACTCTGGTTAGACTCTCTTCCACCCTCTTCCACCTAGATGATGTAAATGTTTGAATACATGTACGAATAGATTCTCGAACAGCTTCTTCTCTGCTGTTATCAGACTTTTGAACAGACCTCTTCAATGTTAATGCCGATCTCTCTCTCTCTCTCTCTCTACACCTTCTCTATGACTGTAACATTGTATTCTGCACTCCGTTCTGTTCCCCAATGTACTTTATATGGTACGATCTGCCTATACAGCTCACAAAACAACACTTTTCACTGTACCTTGGTATGTGTAACAATAATAAGCAAATAATTAATCTGACATTTGCCCTGATGGAGATTATTGCAGCTTTGAGCTTACCAAAAACTATACATCGAATTTCAATCAGACTTGTCAATCAAATAAATTTTAAGATGAATGAACTAGCAACCTGATACAGGTCAGATACTTGTCGATAGAGTCAGAAAGAATCATACCAGCATGAGGAGGAAACAAGGTGCAGTGGACGGCGAAGAAGGTTACCTCTTGACCAGATGGGCCAATGGGCTGAGAAGTGGCAGATGGAGTTTAATTTCGATAAATGTGAGGTGCTGCATTTTGGGAAAGCAAATCTTAGCAGGACTTAGAGTCATAGAGTCATAGAGATGTACAGCATAGAAATAGACCTTTCGGCCCAACCCATCCATGCCAACCAGATATCCCAACCCAATCTAGTCCCACCTGCCAGCACCCGGTCCATATCCCTCCAAACCCTTCCGATTCGTATACCCATCCAAATGCCTCTTATATGTTGCCCATCCAAATGCCTCTTATAATTGTACCAGCCTCCACCACTTCCTCTGGCAACTCATTCCATACACGTACCACCCTCTCTGTGAAAAGGTTGCCCCTTAAGTCTCTTTTATATCTTTCCCCTCTCACCTAAACCTATGCCCACTAGTTCTGGACTCCCCCACTCCAGGGAAAAGACTTTGCCTATTTATCTTATCCATGCCCCTCATAATTTTGTAAACCTCTATAAGGTCATCACCCCTCAGCCTCCGACGTTCCAGGGAAAATAGCCCCAGCCTATTCAACCGCTCCCTATAGCTCAAATCCTCAAATGCTGGCAACATCCTTGTAAATCTTTTCTGAACCCTTTCAAGTTTCACAATATCTTTCTGATAGGAAGGAGACCAGAATTGTACGCAATATTCCAACAGTGGCCTCACCAGTGTCCTGTACAGCTGCAACATGACCTCCCAACTCCTGTACTAAATATTCTGACAAATAAAGGAAAGCATACCAAATGCCTTCTTCACTATCCTATATAACAGCGACTCCACTTTCAAGGCGTTATGAACCTGCACTCCAAGGTCTCTTTGTTCAGCAACACTCCCTCGGCCTTTACCAATAAGTGCATAAGATTAAACTTAAAATATAAGCCATAACTATTAATTTGACCTGGGGCAGTGTTTTTTAGAGGAATAAGACGGTGTTATTTTCTGGGTCTGTAGATTGTGAAGGAGCAACAATGGCCTTTAGTAGAGTGATATGTGCTTCTTGCCAGGTGTGGGAGTTTAAAGAGAGTTTAAGGGTTACTGCGGTTTATACCTGCAATAAATGCTGTTGGTAGCGAATCCTATCAGATCGAATGGATTGGTTGGAGAGACAGTTAGAGGCAATGAGGAATTTGCAACAGCACCAGTATGTGGAAGTTACAGGAAGGTGTGCAAGTCTCAGATACAGTCACATAGATGGGTTAACTCCAGGAAAGGTAAGAGAGATAGGCAGCGAGTGCAGGAGCCTTCTGTGGCTATCCCCATTTCAAACAAGTATGCTGTTTTGGAAAATGTAGGGGGTGATGGATTCTCAGGAGAACATAGCATGAACAGCCATGTTTCTGGTACTGATCCTGTCTCTAATGCAACGAGGGGTATGTCGGGTTCCAAGACATCAATTGTGTTAGGGGGCTCTCCAGTCTGAGGCACAGACAAATGTTTCTGTGGCCAGCAGCTAAAAAGCAGAATGGCGTGTTGCTTCCCTGGTGCCAGGATCAAGGATATCTCAGAGAGGGTGCAGAATGGGCCAGCAGGAAGTCATTGTCCACATTGGAACCAATGACATAGGAAGGGAAAAGGGTGAGATTCTGAAGGGAGATTACAGAGAGTTAGACATGAATTTAAAAAGGAGGTCCTCGAGAGTAGTAATATCTGGATTACTCCTGGTGCTACGAGCTAGTGAGGGCAGGAATAGGATGAAAGAGCAGATGAATGCATGGCTGAGGAGCTGGTGTATGGGAGAAGGATTCACATTCTTGGATCATTGGAATCTCTTTTGGGGTAGAAGTGACCTGTACAAGAAGGACGGATTGCACCTAAATTGGAAGGGGATTAATATACTGGCAGGGAGATTTGTTAGAGCTGCTTGGGAGGATTTAAGCTTGTAAGGTGGGGGGGGGTGGGACCCAGGGAGACAGTCAGGTAAGAGATCAATCTGAGACGGGTACAGGTGAGAACAGAAGCGAGTCAAACAGTCAGGGCAGGCAGGGACAAGGTAGGACTGATAAAGTAAACTACATTTATTTCAATGCAAGGGGCCTAACAGGGAAGGCAGATGAACTCAGGTCATGGTTAGGAACATGGGACTGGGATATCATAGCAATTACAGAAACATGGCTCAGGAATGGGCAGGGCTGGCAGCTTAATGTTCCAGGATACAAATGCTACAGGAAGGATAGAAAGAGAGGCAAGAGAGGAGGGGGAGCGCATTTTTGTTAAGGGATAGCATTACAGCTGTGTAGAGGGAGTATATTCCTGGAAATACATCCAGGGGAGTTATTTGGGTGGAACTGAGAGATAAGAAAGGGATGATAACCTTATTGGGATTGTATAATGTTAAGGGTTTAGATGGAGAGAAATTTGTCAAGTGTGTACAAGAAAACTTTCTGATTCAGTATGTGGATGTACCTACTAGAGAAGGTGCAAACCTGACCGACTCTTGGGAAATAAGGCAGGGCAGGTGTTTGAGATGTCAGTGGGGGAGCACTTTGGGGCCAGCGACCATAATCTATTTGTTTTAAAATAGTGATGGAAAAGGATAGACCAGATCTAAAAGTTGAAGCTTTAAATTGGAAAAAGGCCAATTTTGACGGTATGAGGCAAACTTTCAAAAGCTGATTTGGGGCAGATATTCACAGGTAAAGGGACGGCCGGAAAATGGGAAACCTCCAGAGAAAGTATATTCCTGTCAGGGTGAAAGGGAAGGCTGGTAGGTATAGGGAATGCTGGATGACTAAAGAAATTGAGGGTTTGGTTAAGAAAAAGGAGGAAGCATATGTCTGGTATAGACAGGATGGATCGAGTGAATGAAAGGCAGTTAATATGTTCAGAAGATTAAATAGAAAACAAGGGACTTCTGATAGAAAATCCTAACCACTGAAAAACCAAACCATTCTGATGATTTTAATGAATGAAGTGGAGGAGAACTTGTAAGAATTTTCCCCATCAATGGCACTGCTGATGTAAATGTGGCAGGGTGCATCTTCTGTTCCACTCTGATTTTTCATTGCTGACCTGTCAATGTTTTTTGCTAAATGAATCAGACCCCTGGTAGCATTACAGCTTCTATTAGCAGAGACACAGTTGTGATAGAAGTCAGGGAAATGGACATTACTATCAGACTTGAATTCTGGCAGTAGCTTAAAGAGGCAGACAAACTCACAGCATGACAGCACTTTTGTGTCTTTGAGATCAATGCAATATCTTTTTAATGTGGAAATCTTCAAGAGTTGGACTCAGCTTTGAGTTGATTAAAAAATAGTCTTTTGGACATGTTATGTATCCTTCTGAAGTTGGCATCTCATAGCACTGCTTAGGCAGCATAATGGAAAATGCAACATGATTGTTACATCTGGTAGGAATAATTGCAGGCTATCAGTACTCACTGTTATTAAGAGGTAAATTGGCCATAACTTCCAGTGTCTGAATATTTGCAGTCAAACTTGGAAAACAGGAAGCTGTTGTCTGGTTTAACCTATTCTTCCAGAAGTTTTGCTACATCAGTACCTTGTCCATTGACTCATCATTCAAACATATCAACAGCTTGAAGCTCCAGTACTGACCCATTAGGTTCTCCTGAACTGGTCAGAAAAGATTAGATCTTGTATATTCAAGCATAAGGGAAGTTTTAATAGAGCAAGATTATTCACTGCCAAATAATCTCACTGCAGTGAACATTTTTCTCATTCCGTCAGATTTTAATTATTGTTAGTTTTTTAAAAAGTCACTCTTTATTTTGATCCTTTTTCTCTGCAATATCTATTTTTTGATTCCTTGCTGTGTTTTTTTCTTCTTGTTCATGATTTTGTTTAAAATACTTCCTGCATTCCTTGCATTCCTTTGTGAGGATGTTTCTCACAAAGATTGGGTGAGCAGACATGTTCTGAAGAAGTTCCTGATGAATGGCTTTTGCCCGAAGCGTCGATTTTCCTGCTCCTTGGATGCTGCCTGACCTGCTGAGCTTTTCCAGCACCACTCTGACCTAAACTCTGATTTCCAGCATCTGCAGTCTTCGCTTTTGCCTATGTTCTGAAGAAGGGTCACTGAAACCGAATCTTTAAGTCTGTTTCTGTCTCCGCAGATGTTACCAGACCTGCTGAGTTTTTCAAGCAGCTTCTGTTTTTGTTTCTGGTTTCTAGCATCTGCAGTTCCTTGTTTTATTGAAGAGGCATGTTGTTGTTTGTCCTGTCGACACATTATTCAGCTTACCCTTTGGAGGATGCCACACTGTTTTCAATTCCAGGTGTTTATAAGTTACTTCTCCAAGATCCATGAACAGTTGTGAGCAGCTATGAGCATTGCAAGCCATTATTAAACTGTGAAGCAGAGTCAATAGGCCAAACAGTCCCATTCTGCTCCTACATCTTATGGTGGTTTGGTTTAAGCAGAATGAATTAATGCATTCACTGCTCACTGCAAAATCTGGACTATCATCTGTTCCCACTTTAGAAGCTAAAAATCCCACAACACCAGGTTATAGTCCAATAGGTTTATTTGGAAGCACCAGCTTTTGGAGGGTCGTTCCTTCATCAGGTGGTTGTGGAGCAGGATCATAAGACACAGAATTTATCGCAAACTATTACAGTATCATGCAACTGAAATTATATATTAAACAAACCTAGATTGCTGTTAAGTCTTTCATCTTTTAGAATAGGTTGCAGGTTTTGGTTCATTTTGAAGTGTTATATTTGGACAGATACTTCTGGTATCACTGAATAAAATGATCAACTCAGAAATAAGCAGCAATTTAATGTGATGTGTCTCCACTCATTTCTGGTTACCCGATACCATCACAAAGGCCAACCACCACAACAGTCAATGGTAGAGAAGAAACAAAATCCTCAATTAAAAGCAAAATACTGCAAATGGTGGAAAGCTGAAATAAAAATAGAAAGTCCTGGAGAAAACACGATAATGTTTCAAGTCAAATATGTCTCTTCTTCAAAAGAAGCATTAATTCAGTTTATTGCTCCACAGAAGTTGTCAGACCTGCTGAGTTACTCCAGCACTTTCTGTTTTACATTAAATGAGAGGAATATCTGCCTGTTGAATATTCAACCTTGTTATATTTGCTAATTGCATTGTTAGCCTACATCGAGCTGAATATGAAGATATACAAACAAAAATGTATATACACATTGAAAATGATTAATAAATTCTTAATCACAGATGCATACTCTTCTGATTGTTGACAGCTTTACTTCAAACAGTGAGCATCTCCAATTCTACATTATGTATCACTAGTTCTTATACAGTGAGAGAAAAGTTTAAATCATGACACGACTTGTTCTCATTTATCCTGCAATAAGTTTGATAATTAAACTGATCAATTGTTGTGCTAAATGCATGTGTATGTATGAAAACATAAACAAGCTAACCTTTACCTAAAATTATAATTGCAACTCCTTAAAAGTGTATGAAGCGTTTTGAGATGGTTTAATGCGAGAAATTGTTAAGTAAATGCAAGCATTATTATTACGTAACAATTTGAATCATTTACTTTAAATGAAATGCATTTTAAGTTTGTGCATATGCCCTGTAAATAGATAGTGCCCAATACAGTATGTGAATGGGGTGTGTGTGTGTGCATGCACACTAATGTTCATATTTTAAAGTATGAATATTCAGAAAAGTTGTTTCATATGCTTTTAGATCTGCGGTATGATCTTACATCTGAATCATTAATCTATCCTTTCTCTTGGAGGTACCAATTGACTCGTTGTATATTTCCTTAAAATTTAAGTGACAATAAATCATTCAATTCAATATGTTACATTTTCAGCATTCCAATTACTTTTCATTTCAACTGCTCAAGCTTGTCCAGCTGCTGGTCATGGTTTTTCATAAATAGAGACTTGTAGTTATATAGATTTTTTTCCCATTTTTCATAAATGTGTCACAAAGCTTCCGTGACTGCTGTTATATAGGCAAACCTTTGCAAAATTCTCTCAAATAGAATTTTATATCATTTTACTCTCACAAATAACTTTTAATGTCTGTACATAAGGCTATTTCTGACCACTTTTTTATCCAGTCTTTCACAAAGCTGTTAACTAAGCAGCATGTACCACTGTGTTGGGATTCTGTTCTATCTATCTACAACTGCTTAATGATAAAAGTTTCTCTAATGTGTTATTTTGATTCAGTCTAGTTACTTTTAACTGATGTTTGCTGGTTATGATTGAACAGTATAATTTGAAGAACAGGAGACCATCATATCTGTACTGGCATTTTGCTAAATAAATCCAAAATTAGTCCCACCACTCGTTTCTCCCTCCATAACTCTTTGCCTTTCATACTTCAAATATTTAGCCTTTTTCTTCCTTTAGGATGCAATGTCTCTTCCTGTTGTGAAATATTTCAGACTGAATTTTCACCACTGGCTGCTGGTGGGCTTGGAGGATAGGGGAGAGTAACTTTGAGACGTACTCCCACCTCAGCAGAGCTTTCCCAGGGAAGAGACTAGAAACCAAATCACCTGTACAGCCCAGTGGCTCGAGATCCTAATTTGTTATCAAACACGGGGTCCTGAAGACCACAGGAAAATTCACCCCTTCATGGTCCAATAATGTTAGCCCTCTTGAAATTACTCCTCACCTTTCTCACACAATAAAACAAAAATGAGCAAGGTAATCCTCCTACACTTAGTTGATTCTTGAATAATTCCAGAATTTTCACACCCCCAAACATTGCTTGCTCCAGTTGTTGACAATAACCTGCATACGTAACAGCATCCTAGTGCCAACACTAAAGTTACCTTTTACCTGCTTGAACTATTTGTTCTACACTCACTGTTGAATTTAAAATGGTAATCTGGATTTATTGTTTCCATTCCCATAATGAACTTATATATTTCTATTAAATCCTCAAAATATCATCCTCTCGAACGTACAATTTCAAGTCTGAAATGTCCACATTTCTTTGATATTTCCTTGTAAGTCAAACATATAACATTTGGGAGCAACCTTGTGACATTCCTTTACTTTGCTGCTCATATTGAAATATCTGTCTAATTTTGAGCGACAGGAACTGGACACAGTAATCAAGGGATAGTTTGTCTGAACTATTGCACAGTTTCCTCCAACTTATATTCTTCTGCTTTTATTATCTGATTCAAAATTCCACTGACGTAGCTAGTTCAGTTGACTGAAACTCTGTGTTGCCTGAACATGTTGAGTGTTGAGTCTACTATACTCCCAACTATTTCAACATCATTCATGAAGTATGAAACTTTAATTTGCAATCCCTTATTTTTGTTTGCATTAAGTTTCATCTGCTGTTGTACTAGCCACATACAAATTTGTTTCATTTGTTCTGTGGATTTGGAATGCTTCCTTCAATTTCAATGTCAATCTAAGTTTGGCATCACCCACAAATTTCCAGTTTGCGTTGAGTTTCAGGATCTAAGAATATTAGTGGCTCTAACACTAATGGGCCACCCCACTTAGTGCTGTCCTGTCCTGAAATTCTCATCTCTGCCCTTCTACTGGTATTCTTGCCAAGGTTTTGTCCTGATTGTCAGCAGCTTTGCACTAAATAAAGTTTTATAAAGATTAACAATTAAGTTATTGTCATTTGCTTATCTAACTGAACAACAGTGTTGAATTAAAACCAAAAGAATTACGGATGCTGTAAATCAGAAGCAAGAACAGAAATTGCTAGAAAAGTTCAGCAGGTCTGGCAACATCTGTGGCGAGAAATCAGAGTTAACGTTTCGGGTTCAGTGGTCCAGTTCTAAGAAAGGAACACTGAACACAAAATGTTAACTCAGATTTCTCTCCATAGATACTGCCAGACCTGCTGAGTTTTTCCAGCAATTTCTGTTTTTGTAGCATCATTGAATTCATCAGTATTATTTTAAGTTGTCACTTACTCAAAGAAATCAAGGGGATTGGTCAAGTCAAGTTTACCTCATCCAAATCCCCATTGACTACATTTTACACCACCATGCTATTGCACAGGTATTTACTCAAAATGATAGGTTCTGTTAGTTTACTGGAGTAAGTTGAATTGGCTGCATTTGTGTTTGTCTGTTTTGTCACTATTTTTTCTGCTATGCTAGCTGATGTGATGTACACTACACTGACTCAGATTCGTAGTGAACCACATATCTGGAGGCTTATTAACAGCTAACCACATACATTAATATGATTACTCCACACCGATTAAAATATCATTCCCAAAATGTTAATGCTCTCCTTATTATTAAAACCGATTTCACCACTTTCTAACTATACTATAAAAAAGTTCTTCATCTCTATCCTTGTGTGGAAGAACTTAGAAAAATATACTTGTTATAATAATAATCTTCCTTAACTTTGTTAATGAGACATCCATTGTATGGGTATGAGAGTATGTAGAGCACTCTTTCTGAGATTTGTTACAGACTTGATAGTTGAAAGGCCTTTATCTGAGTTAGAGGATTGCTTGATTTTTCAATCATATAAACAGCAAAGCATCTTATCAGTATTTCACCCCCTGGCAGTTTTTTCTTTCATTTATCATCACTGTTTGCTTCCTATTGGCAAAAATTGTTGCATTATGGTGAGTGACTAGTAAATCTCCATTCTCTTAAAAGCTTCACAATGAATGCTATCAAACATATTCAGTTGAACTGTATCATATCCACAAGATAATGGCTCCGCAAAGAATTCCAGTCAGTTTCTGAGGCATTAAATGACATTTTCAATGCATTATTGAGGCACTACAGAAGTGTAATTGTATAATTGTTAGGTAAAAACAATGACTGCAGATGTTGGAAACCAGAGCCTAGATTAGAGTGGTGCTGGAAAAGCACAGCAGTTCAGGCAGCATCCGAGGAGCAGTAAAATCGACGTTTCGGGCAAAAGCCCTTCATCAGGATTGTATAATTGTTACTCAGCCATCACTGATGCATCACTCAGAGCCTTTCCCTGTATTCGTTCAGAGCAATGCCATAATAATGTTTAGATAACTTTCAACATTCTTCATGAAATTACTTAAAATTTCCTTGAAATGTTTGACAGCAAGAATGTTAAAAATTCGATGTTTTTTGGCCAGCTTTATTTTAATCAAAATTGGAATATTGGTCTGAATCAAATCCAAGAATATCGATGATGTTTTATCTGGTGTATCTGTGCTATTACTGGCTATACACACTGTAGGCAATTACAGCAGCTGTGTTTGATGGCCTATTGTATTTTCTTCCAAAAAGTCATGAAATAAACTAGGAATGCAAGATCATACAACACTGTTTAATGGACAATGACAGAAACATACCATCAGAAAAGTATAAATTGTTTTTAAAAGTTGTTAATGTTAATTTCACAGAATCAGAATTTTCAAGTGGATTTCAGACAGACATGTGAAAGACTGTGAATTTTATCCTCGCACAATCTATGTACTCATTCCTTTGCAGAAAGTAGTAAGTGAGTGAGATATAGTCACCTTGAAAGTTCAGGTTTGAAAAGTTATATTTGTCATTGTTAACTCTTAGGACTAAACTTGTTTTATCCGATGAATTGGCACTAAAGTTGAGTGTATCACCAACACTGTGGAAGATTTCAGTTACAGAATGACATTAATCAGCTTGCAGAATGAGTGAATCCTTTGCAAATTAACATTAACAAAAATAAGTATTACACTATAGTAGGAAGAATAGGGAGGTCATTTATTACTTGAAATGTCTCTGCCTAGGTGTGACAGAGGAAAAAATGGATCTGATACCATTAATATCAGCTATCAGAAAAAATATCATTAATGCTGCCATTGTGTAGAGAAACAGAGTTAACATCCTTGAAAGCCAACTGTTCATCAGAATTTTTAAATGCAATGAATAGAGGGATATGGACCAAGGGCAGGCAGAAAGGATTAGTTTAACTTGGCGTTATGTTTGGCGCAATATCGTGACCGAAGGGCCTGTTCCTGTGTCGTACCGTGCTATGTTCTAAGTTCTAAATACTTTTCTCCACAAATACTGACTGCCTTTTTAAGATTTTCCAGCATTTTCTGTTTTAGTTTATGATATGAAGAATAGGCATTATGTTGCTTTTGTACTGAAACTTGTGCCACAGGTTAGCATGATAATTTTTTAAAAAAGCAAGCACTAAGCTTTTTTTTTCAGGGAGGTAAAACTGAAATAAAAAAATGAAGCAGTTACATTAAACTTCGATAACGTTTTGGCTAGGTCACACTTTGAATACTGTATTCAGACCCTATAAAACAGGATAGAAAGGTGGGGCATAGGTGGAGCATACACCACAGGAATAACAAACAGGATTGGATTTTCCTTCTCCCGACCCAGGAACCACACTAACAATAATGAAACATTATCCACAAGTTGTAATCAAATGGTAGGGTACCAGAAACATCTGTTCGCATGTTTAGGACATTATCAAAACCCTTCTTTTTTGATGATACTTTATAATGGCACTTCATTTACCATAGAATATAAAAATGTACAGCACAAAAGCAAACCATTTGGGATAACTATGGCAGAACTATCCAAAACTATATTGCCGTTCTACTCTCTGCTCATCACATTAGAAGTTGCTTTCTTTCAATATATTTGTCCCCTCTTCCTGCTTCTGCTTTATGTTTTGTTTTTATTATAGTTCTTGGAAAAGCTCTCAATGCTGCTAGACCTGCAGATTTTCTCCACAATTGTCTGCTTTTATTCCATGTTTTTAGTAAAACAGTGAGGGGAAGAATTGGGTACAAAGCACTTGTGGTTGGACTAAAATGCTGCCTCCAAACTTTCTATGCTAGTGGTGCAACCAGGAGAGATTCTTGAAGCTATATGCAGATGGTCCAACTACAGAAAGAGGCTATACCTTGTATTGGGAAATGAGCCTGGCCATGAGATTGAAGTTTCAATGGGGGAGCATTATAAAAAGTATTAGCTTTAAGGAGAGGTTAGACAAACTTGGATTGTTTTTGCTAATGCATCAAAGGTTAAGGGTCAACCTGATAGAAATAATGAGAGGCACAGATTGGGTGGATGACCTGAGTCCTTTTCTTATGTTAGTATATCAAATGCTGGGGAGCATAGGTATAAGATGAGATGGGGAGAGTTTAAAGGAGATGTATGAGGCCAAGTGTTTTTTACATAGAGTGTAGTAAGTGCCTAGAATATGCTGGCATGGCCGGGTGGAAGAAGCTGATAGGATAGCAAAGTTTAAGGGACATTTAGACAGACACATGAATGTGAACAGGGGGACATGGACCATGTGCAGACAGATGGGATTAGTTTAGAATGGCATCATGGTCAGCACAGACATGGTGGGCTGAAGGGCCTGACTGTGCTGTAATGTTCCAGGTTCAGTGTTTTATTTTAGGGGCTTTCTAGAAATCTGTGGTGAAAGATGAACCATGAATAAGCTTCATCAGAAGAATCTCTTGTGTTCGGTATGAAGATGTCTTTTCAAAAGCTATGTGCAGGTACATTCACTCATAGACATACTAAATATGGCTAACAAGAGGTAGGTAGGGGTCTCCAGGAGGACACTGGGCCAGACTCTAATTGCTGTCTGTCCAAACTACCTGGAGCTGAATGTTCAATATAAGAATGCATGGAGCTTAAACTTACCTTAGATGACCTCTTCAATGTCCAACAGGCTATTCCTCTCTCCCCTCACATCTCTCCATACACTATTAATGACCACCTTAAGTTGATTATTTGCCCATTATTATGTACAATTGTGTACTAAGCAATTTATTTTATTAGAATCAAGTATGTTGAAATTATATTTTGCAATGTTTTTCAAGCAGTGATGTTAATTACAGGTGATTAATGACTATCAGCAGTTTTTTACATCACATTAAATTTTCACATTAACATTCATGACACCTCAAATTGCTGAAGTTCAAACTAACAGTATCTTTTCATGAAATCAAAGTATATTGACATGAATCATTAGAATGGCACTCAGGGATGTTGGTGACACGGTGCTGGCAATTAGAGTGATTAAAACCACATAGGTTTCAAAAAAGGCACTGATCGGGCTGTACGTTTCCTGTATAAGATGCAAATATGGAATTTCTCTCCAGTAGTATATGGATACTTTTCTTATGCCTCTGAGAACTCCAGTTAAAATTGTTGGGATTAGTTACTGAATTTATTTCCCACCAAGACCCTTTTGCCCAATTTAGTTAATCATACATTATCAACATGGTTTTATTTATGGTTTTTAGCAGTATGCTGCATTAATCTTAAAATACAGAACTATTGAGACTGGAATGTGCCATTGTTTTGGGTTGTTTTAGCACAATGTTATGTTCTGTGTACAACAGGATAATTTCCCTTTCCTCCCTCAGGAACTAATAAACCAGTTCCAGCTGGTACAACCAAATTCAGAGCTCAGGGATGTGGAGTAATTCAACAGTATAAATTGTCACGTGGGTTTAGAGGCCTGAAAAATAGTTGGTACAAGATTGGAATTGGAATATATTCACTAAGTGTGGTTTTCTGGGTTTAAGGGTAAGTTACATGATTGAAGCATTGTTGATGGAGTTTTTAGCCTGACATCTGTGGTGCCTGAGCCAAGCATGCTTGATGATGGTATTGAGAGTAAAGACCAATATCTCATCTTATTCCTCAGTTCTGGTACCTACATTGATCAATGAAAAATCTCTCCAGGAATTAAAAGCTAATTGCAAAAGCAACAAGTGAGTAGCATTTAATGTTCCAACAACATCTTAAAATTCTACTGAGAGTTGACTCGCATAATATGCCAAAGGTGATTTTCTTTTCTTTGTTCATGGGATGAAGGCATCACCAGCATTTCTTGAGCCGATGTGCCAACGTGCTCAAAGTTGGTCAGAAGGTTCACCGCAGAACTGTGAGGTAAAAACAATGACTGCAGAAGCTGGAAACCAGATTCTGGATTAGTGGTGCTGGAAGAGCACAGCAATTCAGGCAGCATCCAAGGAGCTTTGAAATCGACGTTTCGGGCAAAAGCCCTTCATCAGGAATAAAGGCAGTGAGCCTGGAGCGTGGAGAGATAAGCGAGAGGAGGGTGTGGGTGGGGAGAAAGTAGCATAGAGTACAATAGGTGAGTGGGGGAGGGGATGAAGGTGATAGGTCAGGGAGGAGAGGGTGGAGTGGATAGGTGGAAAAGGAGCTAGGCAGGTCAGACAAGTCCGGACAAGTCATGGAGAAAATGCTGAGCTGCAAGTTTAGAACTAGGGTGAGGTGGGGGAAGGGGAAATGAGGAAACTGTTGAAGTCCACATTGATGCCCTGGGGTTGAAGTGTTCCGAGGCGGAAGATGAGGTGTTCTTCCTCCAGGCGTCTGGTGGTGAGGGAGCGGCGGTGAAGGAGGCCCAGCACCTCCATATCCTCGGCAGAGCGGGAGGGGGAGTTGAAATGTTGGGCCACGGGGCGGTGTGGTTGATTGGTGCGGGTGTCTCGGAGATGTTCCCTAAAGCGCTCTGCTAGGAGGCGCCCAGTATCCCCAATATAGAGGAGACTGCATCGGGAGCAACAGATCCAATAAATGATATTAGTGGATGTGCAAGTAAAACTTTGGTGGACGTGGAAGGCTCCTTTAGGGCCTTGGATAGAGGTGAGGGAGGAGATGTGGGCGCAGGTTTTACAGTTCCTGAGGTGGCAGGGGAAAGTGCCAGGATGGGAGGGTGGGTTGTAGGGGGGCATGGACCTGACCAGGTAGTCACGGAGGGAACGGTCTTTGCGGAAGGCGGAAAGGGGTGGGGAGGGAAATATATCCCTGGTGGTGGGGTCTGTTTGGAGGTGGCAGAAAGGTCGGCGGATGATTTGGTTTATGCGAAGGTTGGTAGGGTGGAAGATGAGCACCAGGGGCGTTCTGTCCTTGTTACGGTTGGAGGGGTGGGGTCTGAGGGCGGAGGTGCGGGATGTAGACGAGATGCGTTGGACGGCATCTTTAACCATGTGGGAAGGGAAATTGCGGTCTCTAAAGAAGGAGGCCATCTGGTGTGTTCTGTGGTGGAACTGGTCCTCCTGGGAGCAGATCTGGTGGAAGCAGAGGAATTGGGAATACGGGATGGCATTTTTGCAAGAGGTAGGATGGGAAGAGGTGTAATCCAGGTAGCTGTGGGAGTCGGTGGGTTTGTAAAAAATGTCAGTGTCAAGTTGGTCATCAATAATGGAAATGGAGAGGTCCAGGAAGGGGAGGGAGGTGTCAGAGATGGTCCAGGTAAATTTAAGGTCAGGGTGGAATGTGTTGGTGAAGTTGATGAATTGCTCAACCTCCTCACGGGAGCACGAGGTGGCGCCAATGCAGTCATCAATGTAGCGGAGGAAGAGGTGGGGAGTGGTGCCGGTGTAATTACGGAAGATCAACTTTCAGAACTGTGAGACATTTACTCAGTTAGATCAAAAGGGTTTAGATCTTGTAGTCCCTTAATCCTCACTATGCACTCACTCCACACATCCCTTTATATTGTCTATCTACTTCAATGCATCTTCATATCCACATTCACAAACCCATGTCCCTTCCTACTCCCATGAGACCAACAGTCTACTACATATTCCCGTGTTGTTTCCATATACTCATGTCATTTTTGAGACCACATACCCACTATTTACTCTGGACAGCCTTCAGAAAACATGTGGAGATGAAATAAACTTTTAATAACTGAAGCGATACACATGTGATACAGGAAAATGTCCCCATTTCCCCTCTACAAATGGCCAACCTGTTACAAAAGAAACACAAATTTGCTTCAGTAACCTCATTATAAAGAGAAAATTGTTTAATATCATCTTAACATTCTCAATAAAAATATAAAATTTGCAAACCCTACTGGAGCTTTTAAAACTCAGCGAAGCAGAGAACATAGAACATTACAGCACAGTACAGGCCCTTCAGCCCTTGATCTTGCGCCAACATGTGGAACCAATCTGAAGCCCACTACACTATTCCATTATCATCCATATGTTTAACAATGACCATTTAAATGCCCTTAATGTTGGTGAGTCTACGACTGTTGTAGGCAGGGCATTCCAATTCCCTACTACTCTCTGAATAAAGAACCTACCTCAGACATCTGTCCTATATCTATCACCCCTCAATTTAAAGCTATGCCCCCTCATGCTAGCCATCACCATCCGAGGAAAAAGGCTTTCACTGTCCACCTTAATCCACTGATCATCTCGTATGTCTCTATTAAGTCACCTCTCAACCTTCTTCTCTCTAATAAAAACAGCCTTAACTCCCTCAGTCTTTCCTCATAACACCTTCCCTCCATACCAAGCAACATCCTGGCAAATCTCCTCTGCACCCTTTCCAATGCTTCCACATCCTGCGTCTCATCCGGCGACCAGAACTGTACGCCATAATCCAAGTGCGGCTGCACCAGAATTTTGTACAGCCGCAGCATGACCTCATGGCTCCGAAACTCTACCAATAAAAGCTAACACACCGTATGCCTTCTTAACAACTCTATCAACCTGGTGGCTATTTTCAGGCTGTGTGGTGGCACGGTGGCTCAGTGGTTAGCACTCGTAGCACCAGGGTCCCAGGTTCAATCCCAGCCTTGAGCAACTGTCTGTGTGGAGTTTGCACGTTCTCCCCGTATCTGTGTGGGTTTCCTCCAGGTGCTCTGGTTTCCTCCCACAGTCCAAAGATGTGCAGGTCAGATGAATTGGCCATGCTAAATTGCCCATAGTGTTAGGTGCATTAGTCAGAGAGAAAAGGGTCTGGGTGGGTTACTGTTCAGAGCGTCAGTGTGGACTGGTTGGGTTGAAGGGCCTGTTTCCACACTTTAGGGAATCTAATCTAATCTTTCAGGGATCTATGCATATGGACACCGAGATCACTCTGCTCATCCACACTACCGAGAGTCCTATCTCTGCATTCCTGTTATTCTTCCTAAAGTGAATCACCTCACACTTTTCAGCTTTGCCACCTCTCAGCCCAGCTCTGCAGCTTATCTACCTCCCTCTGTAACCTGCAATATCCTTCCGCACCGTCCACAACTCCACCGACATTAGTGTAATCTACAAATGTAATAATCCATCCTTCTACAACCTCACCCAGGTCATTAATAAAACTGACAAACAGCAGTGGCCTCAAAACAGATTCTTGCTGTACACCATGAGTAACTGAACTTCCATCAACCACCATCCTCTGTCTTCTTACAACTATCTAATTTTCAAACCACTAAATCACCCTCAATCCCATGCCTCCATATTTTCTGCAATAGCCTTATCAAATGTTTTACTGAAATCCATAAACAACACATTAACTGCTTTGCCCTCATCCACCTGTTTGGTCACCTTCTTAAAGAATTCAGTAAGCCTTGTGAGGCACGACCTACCCTTCACAAAACCATGTTGACTATCCCGCATCAAATTATTCCTTTCTAGATGATTATAAATTCTACCTCTTAAAATCCTTTCCAACACTTTACCACAACTGAAGTAAGGCTCACTGGTCTATAATTACCAGGGTTGTCTCTATTCTCCTTCTTGAACAAAGGAACAGTATTTCCAGTCTTCTGGAACTATTCCTGTAGACAATGACAACATAAAGGTCAAAGTCAAAGGCTCTGCAATCTCCTTCCTGGCTTCCCAGAGAATCCTAAAATAAATCCCATCTGGCCCAGGGGACTTATCTATTTTCACACTTTCCAGAATTGCTAACACCTCCTCCTTATGAACCTTAATCCCATCTAGTCCAGTTGCCTGTATCTCAGTCTTATCCTCAACAACATTGTCTTTTTCCAGTGTGCATACAGAGAAAAAAAAAATCTTTTAGTGCCTCTCCTATCTCCTTGGACTCCATGCACAACTTCCCACTACTGTCCCTGATTTGACCTAATCTTTAGTCACTCTTTTATTCCTGACATACCTATGGAAAGCTTTCGGGGTTTCCTTGATCCTACCTGTCAAAGTCATCTAATGTCCCCTTCCTGCTCTTCTTAGCTGTCTCTTTAGGTCCTTTCTGGCTAACTCGTAACTCTCAAGCGCCTGAACCGAGCCTTTGTGTCTCATCCTAACATAAGCCTCTTTCTTCCTCTTGGCAAGAACTTCAACGTCTTTAGTAAACCACAGTTCCCTCACTCAGCCACTTCCTCCCTGCCTGACAGGTACATAACTTACCAAGGACATGCAGTCACTGTTCCTTGAACAATCACCACATCTCAATGGTGCCCATCCCCTGCAGTTTCCTTCCTCATCCTATGCATCCTGAATCTTGCCTAATCGCGTCATAATTGCCTTTCCCCCAGCAAAAACTCCTGCCCTGCGGTATATACTTTTCCATTGTTAAAGTAAACATAACCAAATTGTGGTCACTATCACCAAAGTGTTCACCTACCTCCAAATCTAACACCTGGCCTGGTTCATTACCTAGTACCAAATTGAATGTGGCCTCACCTCTTGTTGGCCTATCTACATGCTGTGTCAGGAAGCCCTCCTGTACATTGAACACAAACTGACCCATCTAAAGTACTTGAAGCATTCATAATGGGGTCAGCAACAATGACAGTCCTTGGAAACTGTCAACATGAAGCCTATTGCAACCGCAGGAACAGTTTTTGTTAAAAACTGCTATAGATGTGTGGTCAACCAATGTAGTGCAGCTCTAGATTTTTTTTTCTAACACAGAGTTGCAGTTGAAAAACATTTCAAAGTGGAATTTCATTAAACATTTTCCTTTAGTGTATTTTGTTGTTAAAGGTTTGGGGATTTAAATAACTTCAGATCATTACATTTAAACAAACCATCCTTCACAGCCACTTATACCTCTTCCATAATTTCCTAATTTCCACACTGGAGATTCAGATTTCAAACAGCGAAAATTGTAAATTTAAAATGGCCTGCTGAATTTGATTGTGTTTTCTGATTGTGTGATTAATGTCCCATTCCCCTTACCGTGCCAAAAACAATGAGGAAGTAGGAAGAGGGCAGTACAGGTCTTCTGCATTCATGTTTCACTCACCATTTTAAATGGTCTCTGGGGTCACTCTGGCTCAGTGAGAATTTTGCTCTATATTTTTTCAATATAGCAGGATTCTCCAAAGCGCAGAGCATAACTGATTGCACTCAAGTTACCCAATGTACCCTTACATCAATAATTATGCATTTAGAAGCAACAGACTGCTTAGTTCTATGTACATACAGCGTTTCTAAGACTTTCAGCATAACATCATCTGCCTGAATGCTGCTTTCCCAGGGAACTATCATGATATCTTTATTTTAATGCAATCCACCATGTTTCTAAAAGTCCATTGATAAGAAATGTTACAACTGGCCTCATGGCCAGTGCTAAAGACACCCCCACTTAAAGTCTTCCTGCAGTTGCTTCATAGTGAACAGCATTATTTTAATTCAAAACATCACAAAAGCACTGATACAGATGATGAATTCCTATCAGCATAGTCTTTGAAGACTGCAGAAGATCTGAAAGCATTTCCAAGTAGAATTTAAGTAAACACTTTCCATTTGTGCACTGTGCATTTATTTTCACACAGTTGTTGTCTGTGATATTCTGTTTACCATCAACATTAGGAACTATTTTAATGTCACCTGCAGCCACTTCATGTTCCATGTCATTCAGCTTTTTCTAAGGGGTAGGTCCAATCAATGTCTGCACATTGTCACCCCAGAGACCTGTCTCCTGCCTTTGTGAATGTAAAAGTTCTCAGTACAGCAATTCTGCAGCACTGGGACTTGATCAAGAACCCAGACTCAGTGTATATCCACTTGCTGCAAATGCAAGAACTCAAAAACATGACTTGTACAAGGATGCAATTCCTCTGTGTGTAATTCTTACTGCACTATTTAATGCATCTGTGTTCAAGTCTTGTGTGTGATTTTTAATAAACCACTTTATCTAAGCAAGCAGCTTATTTTATTAAAACAGCAGTCATGAAATTTTGAAGTACTGTAAAATATATTCACCACTGCACTAAAAATGCTGCAGAAAAAAATTCAATCCCATGATTTTATAATAATCCATCTTACTACATGTTGCAAAGAATATGTAATCTGTATAAAACAAAACACTTACCTCATAATAACCATTACAATTCATTTACAGAATTTTTGGCATGTTGTCAGTCTAATGAGACATATTACAGTGTACATGTGCACAAATCTATTTTTGTACTGGTTTCAGAGAGTTGGTAACTGCACCTGATTATACAATGTACTCAGCTTTCCTTTCCCAGCCATTACCCTGCACACATCTGCACACAGGCACAGACAGTGCTCATAACTGGAATTCTTGGGACTGTCTGGTTTCCCAGGGACCTTGGGGGATATAGACTGTGCACATTTGGAATAAGAGAAAGTGCATGTTTTCATCAACAGAAAAGACCTGCTTTCTCTGAACTTACTGCATACTTTCAATACTTCATCACTCAGATGTTTGGCACTGTCATAAAATCCTACCATGAGTCCTCTGTTCCATCTCAGTTGGCACTACCATTTCTCCTTGCATGTCTACACGCTTGGCTGGTGGGAAACAGCCATTGCTTGAACCTTTGGTTTCCTCCTATACATTGGCACACCTGCCAAGGAATCAGATACAGCTTATTTTTAAAATAACATAAAATAAATAAAGCTTTAAATTCATAAGTTGCTATTTGTAAAAGTAGTGACTATATTTAAACTCGTGACCTTGACATATTAGTCTCTACAAACTTCTATGAGAATGTTCAAATGCTTGATCGTGTATGTAAAATAGAAATCCATCTTGCTCTTCCACTGAGACATCGATCATGTTTCATTTTACTTTAGTTTTCTTTAGCGATTGTGATTCAGCATTTTATCCATGTTAAAAATGTTAACATGATCAATGTTAACATTAAAAGAATAATTCATATGCTCCGGTTCACATAGAGTGCACGGGTAAGTATCTTTGGAATACCAAGGGGAAGAGCTTCAACAAGATTCTCATAATTTGTGGCAGCCATTTCAACAGGAGGTCAGCAAAATCCCTGGGGAAACAGAGGCAGCCATTTTTAACCATTTTACCAGGGATTCTACCAAAGTTACAGACATAGAAATGGTGACCTTCAACCTTCACCAAACACTCTGTAAAGATTCCAATTGTAAGAATGTATCTCAGCAATGTAAACTATCGTGCACCAATGTCATTTCAAAGAACATGAAATTAGAAGATACCTTTCAGTGTGGCACAACCCCCCCAAAGACTATTAACTAAATATTATCATTAGTTTGTTGATGTGCAGAACATTCTGTGTTGGGTGCACGTATCAAACATTTCATTAGGCAGGAAGTTGAAGCGAGTATGGACTATGCAGTGAGTGCCACCAGACTCACACCAGAGTGCCCAATGTTTGCTGCCATTATCAAAGTAACTTTTTGCATATATGTATGAGAGGATATTATATGTTCGACACAACACTTTCAACTTATTGTGGAAATCATCAGCTAGAGATAACGTTTAAATGAATTGAATCATTCACAATTATGATCCATACTGTTCATGTTGGATCAGTTTTAATCTAAAGAAGATTCATCTGTGGCCTCACAAATAGAAGCTTCATTGTATTCTCAGCAGCAATTACACTTAATTGCTGCTGACTCTGGGATTTTCTGATTGAATTTATAGGGTGCAGTGGCCAATAGTTTTCTATGTGTACCTGCCTTTAAGAAAGGTTGTCTTTAATAACTCCAAGTTCAGTGTGGAAACAAGCTATGATTTTGCCTGCTATTAGTCTGCTTTGTGTATGAAAGCTGCACAATTGGAAACAAGTCACTTTGTTGTAATGTCTGCTCCATAACTTATAATGTGTTTTACTGTTTGAAATAACACCACAAAGGCCAGTATCCCGTCACCAAGTCACCCATTATTTACATGTGCATAGTACATGACACTGACCCAGGTAGCTCAGAGCTGGATCCTAGAATGTGCAGCATCCCTGACACTCCTGTTCTTTTTTTACTTTTTCCTGATAAAGGAGCGTCGCTCCGAAAGCTAGTGTGCTTCCAATTAAACCTGTTGGACTATAACTTGGTGTTGTGTGATTTTTAACTTTGCTTAGACATGGAAAGTCCTTGAAACTGATCCAACTCCCTCAGAGCCAGCTGTCAGAGTGAACAGAACCTCTGACACTCCTGTTTATCTTTTTTTTATTACCCCCACGCTACCGCCTAACTGCTGTGAGACACAGTGACAGACACAAGGTGCAAGAATCTTTATTCAGTTTCCATCACCAGGAAGAAAAGAAACACCCAAGTGGCCAGTGACAAGCAGTGCCCTTCACATCAAAGGGCAATGCTGTGTGATCAGACAGTGACGGGGAGGGCAGGGATTAAATCAAAATAGAGTTGGAGGGGGAAATAATGCACTCCACTCCCTACGGTGCCCATCTCTCCCTGAACAACTCCAGGGTGTCAGTGGATACCGCGTGCTCCTTTTCCAGAGACACCCAGTCTCTAACGTAACCACAGAAGAGGGGCAGGCAGTCGGCCTTAACGACCCCCTCCACGGCCCGCTGCCTAGACCTGTTTATGGCCAGTTTGGCCAGGCCCAGGAACAGACCCATGAGGAGGTCTTCAGACCTGCCGTCCCTCCTCTGTACCGGGTGACTCCTGTTCTTATCTGTAATCCAGGACTCCCTAATTAGACCAGGTTAACATATTCTATGAGGTTCACCGGCTGACATTGGTCCAATCACTACACTATTATCAGGGGAGAATTTTCCCACTGATTTAGAATGACTTATGCTTTACTCAGACTATTCTTAGACAAATGTAGCCTGAATAACAAGAGCTGTGACTCTTGCCTACCATTTGGACATATCATCTAATTGTCTGCATGTTATAAAAACTCAGTAGCTCACTTTTTATTGTGAATACTTAAGCTTTATTTAGGAAAGAGAGGGGATATTGTTTGTGTACCTTGCCTTGAAGAGTATTTTCTGTCAATGACTCCATGTGTTTGTATATACATAATGAGTGTCTGCTTTCCAGTTAGACTTGTGTTTGCAAGCCAAGTAAAAGAGGTACAAGGAATTTGACTTTAATGGCTGCTTCAAAACTTATAATGTGCTTGACTAAATAAACTAACCCACAGAATTAGTCAATGCCCGACCAGCGACTGAGTATTGGACCATTATCATTAATATGACAAGAGGGAGTAACTTGGATTCCAAACAAAAAAGGAGACTTTATTTCTTTAATTATTAATGGGCTGACAAAGGGAGATGGAAGGTGTCTCAATGTGATTTGCAACTATATGGAACAGGAAAGTCACACCCACACAGTGTGCTCCGCTGAATATGATCTCAGCTTGCTTGAACTTTGAAGTTTAGATCTTCATATGATCAAAATCTTCCACCAACAGGGGGATGTGTACAGAGGCCTGGGCAGGAGTCCAGTCCATCATCTGTTCCTTTGCCTTGCAGCCGTGGTAATAGCAAGAGCTTTTTTGTTGTTTTTGTACCTTTTGGAAACAAGTGGCAGGAAGTATTGTAGGAGACAGTGGTGTACCACGATGAGTACTGGGATTCCAGGAATACCTTCACTCGGATAACCTTAAAACCCTGAAGGTGGCACCAAGGACTGAACTGATTGAAAGAAAGACCAGTAAGACGGTCTCCCACAGCCAACCTCCCACCATTTGCTCCAATGGTCTGAGTTAATTAGCTCATCCCTTCAGTGAAATATACATGGAGGTGAACAGAAAAAAATAAATAAATGAATTGGGGAAGAATATACAAACAACCTTTTAAGGGAAATGACATTTGCATCACATGCCCACCATGACAGTATCTTAGACAAGTGTTACCTGTGAGAGAAGCAAAGCTGGGCCATTTTTCATTAAATATTATGCCGACCTTCATTGGCTGTTTAGACATGCTAAAGTCCACCTGTTTCAAAGAAATAAAGCGTCTGTGCAAGCAATAGACCTTGGGAATGATCAATGCTGTGGCTAACTGGTCCCTCTTGATCTCAATTCTGACCTCTTTCACTTTATCTCAGTAAAATCAGCAGCAAGGTGTTTATTATGAGGTAAATAAGCAGTTACTTCCAAAAGCAAATCAGTGAGAATTGGGTTTGTCTTGGAGGTCTCAGGGATCACAGTCCTGGATTTCTTCAGGTTTCAGTTTACGACATTGAAGACAGCATTAAAAAAAAAGAGGAGCTGGGAAGTGATTATCTTACAGCTGACCTGGGAGATCCTTCCTTATCCACTGAGCATGGTTTGTGTAATCAACCTGTCACAGGTAAAACCTTGGCAAGTAAACTCTGCCATATTTTTAATCAAAAATATGATTGTTGACCTCATCCAGCATGCGTTTATGTGCTTAACCAATTAGTTTTTAAGTGATTGTACTTGTAAAAATCTGCATTAACATCAACTTATTTTCATATTTTCACAAAGTAAGAATGACTTCCTTTACATACCTGCTAACCTGTTGCACATCTATGTGAAAATGAGGTTAAAAACAATGACTGTAGATGCTGGAAACCAGATTCTGGATCAGTGGTGCTGGAAGAGCACAGCAATTCAGGCAGCATCCGACGAGCAGCAAAATCGACGTTTCCCGAAATCGACTCTTCCAGCACCACTGATCCAGAATATGTGAAAGTGAGGACTGCAGATGCTGGAGATCAAAGTCTAAACGTTTGGTGCTGGAAAAGCACAGCAGATCAGGCAGCATCCAAGTTGATGTTTTGGGCATAAGCCCTTCATCAGGAATGTGCGTCAACTCTCCTGCTCCTTGTATGCTGCCTGACCTGCTGTGTTTTTCCAGTGCAACATTCTTGTCTAGATTAGATTCCCTACAGTGTGGAAACAGACCCTTAAGCCCAACCAGTCGACACCAACCCTCTGAAGAGTAATCCACCCAGACCCATTTCCCTCTGACTAATGCACCGTTTCCCTCTGACTAGGCAATTTAGCATGGCCAATTCACCTGACCTGCACATCTTTGTGACTGTGGGAGGAAACCGGAGCACCTGGAGGAAACCACAGACACAGGGAGAACGTGCAAATTCCACACAGACAGTCATCCGAGTCTGGAATCGAACCTGGTACTGTGAGGCAGCAGTGCTAACCACTGAGCCACCATGCTGCCCATATCCAGGTGTCATGATTTGGAGATGCCAGTGTTGGACTGGGGTGTACAAAGTTAAAAATCACACAACACCAGGTTATAGTCCAACAGGTTTAATTGGAAGCACTAGCTTTTGGAGCGCCGCTCCTTCATCAGGTGGTTGTGGAGGACACAATTGTAAGACATAGAATTTATAGCAAAAGTTTCCAGAGTGACATAATTGAAATTATACATTGAAAAATACCTTGATTGTTTGTTAAGTCTCTCATCTGTTAAAACAACCATGATAGTTTCACTTACTTCATGTGTAAATCACGAAACTTTTTTTTTAAAAGTTACATTCTCAGGTTAACTGCAACAATTGGTGTCAGCCCAGATAAGATGTTGTAGGTGTTAGCCCCCTGTGTTCTGTTGTCTGTGCCATAATGTGTAGACTGATTCCAATCTAAAAAAATGAGTTAACACCCACGGACCAGTCGAACCGGGAACATTCCTCGTCACAATGGGCATTTCCGCACTCTACACCAGCGTCCCCCACAATGACAGCATCACGGCAACAGCCTCAGTACTCAACACCAACAACTGCCAGTCTCCAAACACCATCCTACAACTCATCCGCTTTATCCTCGATCACAACTTCTTCACCTTTGACAACCAGTTCTTCATCCAGACACACGGAACAGCCATGGGGACTAAATTTGCACTCCAATATGCCAACATTTTCATGCACAGATTTGAACAAGACTTCTTCCCTATGCAAGTCCTCCAACCAATGTTATACACCAGGTACATTGACAACATTTTCTTCCTCTGGACCCATGGTGAGGTGTCACTGATAAAACTACACAGTGACATCAACAAGTTTCATCCCACCATCAAGCTCACCATGGACTACTCTCGACTATCTGTCTCATTTATGGACACCTGCATCTCCATCAAGGATGGACACCTCAGCACCACACTCTACTGCAAACCCACAGATAACCTCACAATGCTACACTTCTCCAGCTTCCACCCAAAACATATTAAAACAGCCATCCTCTATGGACAAGCCCTACGTGTACATCGGATCTGTTCTACACTACAGACACACTAGGCTATCCAGCTTCTCCTCATAACTCAAACATTCCAGTCTTGATAACATCTTTGTAAATCTTTCTTGCACCCTTTTTAGTTTAATAACATCTTTCCTATAGCAAGGAGACCAGAACTGTATGCAGCACTCCAAATGTGGCTTTTTCAATGTCTTGTATAGCTGTAACATGATGTCCCAACACCTGTAATCAATGCTCAATTACAGTGTGCCAAACCTATCAGTGAAAATGTCTTAGTTAATTAAATTATTAATATTATGTAGAAAGGGTTTAAGAAATATACATCTTGGGGTAGCTGCTTTACCAGAACGCTGTAGCAATGATAAGATGCTAACTACTAAGCAATTACTTCAACTGCAGATTCATGACAACTGGCATGGATTTTGAATTCATTATGATTTTGCGCATTCGTAATATTCTGCTTTTTAAAACTTTTATTAAAGTATATCACATTGAGCCAAAGCTTAGTTATTGGAGTGTATTCTGCTCCGTTTAGTTTATGAGTTTTGACTTAAAGCATGTGTTGCATCAAGATCGTTTGTTAATCCAGTTGATTTCTATTATCCACGCAAACGTACCGGCTTTAGGTCTAGTGACAAAGTGTGACATAGTTGCATGGTCATAGCATTGGCTTATTAATAGTCTGTTACTTCCTGGGGCATATTCTGCATCTATGGTTTCATCATTCAAAGAACAGCACCGTTGGAAAAATGAAGACCAATTTTTTGGTTTGAAGGTACATATGTAACAAGATGTAAAGGAATATCCATTATTTCTTGATTAGAAACAAGGCAACAATTGTTTGGATAATTACTATTCTGCTTCATTTGCCTCAGCAATGATACACTATTAGAAACTAAATATTGTGACCCACAGTAAGGTTGGTGTTTATTAATTGATTCAAACTCTTCATCTTACAAAATGACACCTCAATAAAAACTTCAGCACACCACAACTTTCAGACAAACTATCATGCAATCTTCAATAAATATGAGTCTTGAAGTCACAAATGCTTCAGATAAATCTCTGTTATTCTTTCCTGATCTTTTGGGTTTTGGAATTATACAGTTGACGTTAAATTAAACAATCACAATTTTGCTTGCATGAAATCTACTTTATTAGAGCCATAAATATTATAATAACACTGGGGAATAATTAATCATTCAATAACTACCATCACAAAGTTAAGTGATGCTGAAATAAGGAATACAGCCAAAGTGAAATAAAAACTGAACCCAATTGTGTCTCCCCCATACTATTTAGGGAAAATGCATGTTCCAGCGAAATCTCCAAATCCACCGAGATTAATTCCTGGAAGAAAACCAAAGCAATAAAATTGGTTCCATACAGAGGTCTTAACCTATGAATCTACCTGTACTTCAGTCTCTTCAAAACATTTTAGTATGGATGTTCTCTATTGTGGAACCAGAATGAAAAAGAAATGAATTATGAAGAGCCATGGGATGTGATTTATGTTTCACCAGTGGGCCGACCCAACCTCTCACAAGCAATAAATTTGATTCAGAATTTTAAGGAGCAGTAACACAATGAAGCTTATGTGGTGTACAAGTGGTTATCTAATTGTTGAAAAGTGTCACTGGCTTTGAAATGAATTTGAATGGCTAACTCATTGTAAGACAAGGATTACAACAATGCATTAGATGTTTTTTCTTAGTTTCATTGACTTCATTCCCAAAAAATAGACCCACCAGATGTTAGCAAAATCAAAGTCACTGACAAATGCCTTGTTAGAAGTACATGCAGAATGAGATTCAGAAAGAACGAGCAGCAATCATACAATCCCACAAAAGAAGAAAAACATTTGATTCATAAGTGGCCCTGATTATTATCTATCATTATGACAAAGTTAGATCTGATAGATGCAGACTACTTAAACCCAACAGATTGAAGGTAAACATCCAGATTATGTGATGACTTTGAATTTCCAGAGGGCTATTTATGGCAGTGTTACCATTTCAGCTGGGACCTATACTGTCCAAACTCACTCAACCATGAACTCAGTATGTCAGTACATCCTGGGGTTGATCATTATTAGAAATCCTGCTTATTACAGCAATATTTGGGAAAGTGGAAAATTAACCGTGCGACTTTTGAAAATTCAGGAATGAGTTGCAGATTGCAGCAGCTGCTGGGTTGGGATGTGGCAGGGGTGGAGGTGTTACGTTTCCCACTTCCAGGTCTGCAGATCCTTCAGCATAAACCCACAAGAATGTTTTCTGCTCCAAAGTTCTGGCCAGGAGAGTGACTTCAGCCGTGAGCAATACTAAAACCAGCATTGAATTTCAGGACATCTATATGTTTTAATCCACCATGAAAGTATATTTTAATGTTCCTATCTGTAAACCCTACACCATTGTAGTTCTACTTTAATCAATGTTATCCCCATTGCTACAGTTTTCTGATAAATTTTAGGAAAGGAAATGCCAATTAATTTGCATTCAAAGGGCCAAAGCTCTATTCTTAAACCTATATTCTTAAAAAATATGCTTGGATACATACATTCTGCTTTGAGTTTGAATGCAGGTATTTAATCAGGACAGCAGACAAGTATACCTCTTAAAGAATGTAAATTAAATTTCAACAACACTGTTTCATCAAAGCTGCTGACACCAGAAAAGTGTGAACTATACAAACCTCTGTTCGACCATAAGCAGAACCTGGGGATTCCCTTACCTAGTTATTTTAATTCTTCTCCCTTGACATATTGACTTCAGTCCTCTATGCTGGTTGTTGGTTAGCCCAGTTAGCTGCACAGCTGGTTTGTGATTCAGAATGGTGCCAGCAGTGTGGGTTCAATTCCTGTACTGGCATAGGCTATTGTGAAGGCCCCATCTTTTGACTGAGGCACAGTGGTCCTCAGATTAAACTCACCATGAGCTATCTCTTTTTCTAATGAGAGAACAGCCTATGTTACTGTGATGATGGCAACTTTCACTTCACACTTCCAGCACAAACAAAACAGTACGTTTTCCTTAAATTAGGCAGCTTACAACCTTCCAGAGTCAACACTGAGGAGAAAGTGAGGACTGCAGATGCTGGAGATCAGAACTGAAGAAGGTTCCTGAAGAAGGGCTTATGTCCGAAACGTAGATTCTTCTGCTCCTTGGATGTTGCCTGACCTGCTGCGTTTTTCCAGCAACACATTTTTCAGAGTCAACACTGAGTCAAACAAATTCAGGATGTTGCCAAGAATGGAGGGTTTTTGTGATAAAATCAAGCTGGATAGGTACTGACTTTTTTCATTGCAGCCTAGGAGGTTGAGGGGTGACCTTGGAGAGGTTCATAAAATCATGAGGGATATAGATAAGGTGGATGGCAGGCGTCTTTTCCCTAGGGAGTAATATTTCAAGGCTAGGTGATATATTTTTAAGGGGAGGGGAGGAAGGTTTTAAAAAGACACGAGGGACAATGTTTTTACACAGAAAGTGGTTTGTGTGTGGAATGAACTGCCAGAGGAAGTGGTGGATGTGGATACCATTGCAATGTTTAAAAGACAGCTAGATAATCACGTGAGTAAAAAATGTTTAGAGGGATATGGGCCAAGCACTGGAAGGTGGGATTAGTTTAGTTTGGGATTCTGATCGGCATGGACTGATTGGCTCAAACGGTCTATTTCCATGCTGTACGGCCCTCTATGATTCAATAAATCACAATTTCTAGCCTTTTTTTTCAGACAGCGGCTGCTGGTAATGATGCTATTCCCATTTACTTTTAGACCTTCTTCATTAGTTTTGTTATTGCCTCAGCACAACATTTGCCTTGTCCTATCATTTCTTGCTGTCATATAATCTTCCCTCCCTTCAAACCTAGTACAGGCATTTCCTTTTTGTTCATTCCTCCCCACCCCTATCTCTGCCTAAGATCTATTACATCCCTTAGGTCAAAAACCGAACAAACATCCTGAAGATTATCCAGTTTTGTTGAATTTACCTGACATAGGGCTTTCTGACCATAAAGGTCAACATCTTTGTTCACATAAGTTGAAGGACCTCTAAGGACATAGCAGCTAGTGTCAAATTGCTGATTTGTTGCTAATTCTCTCATTAGTGCAATGGATGGCAGTCTCAGATTGGAATTATGATACATCATTGAGGCATTGCAGAATGGCTCACACCTGACATATGAGGTTATTATTTCAATGTTGGTTTCAACCGTGGCTTTTCTATTATTGCTGAGAATGAAAAACAATGTCAAATAAAGACTTTGTCTGACATTGTCATGAAGCAACAAAATCAAGAATGTTTGTGGGTCCAAGGTATAGGGACCATTCTGGTCAACCATTGTAACCTTAGCAGAAAATTGGCATAACTTACATTTACATGCATTCAGTGAAGTTAATGTGCTCAATTAGGAGAATTACTGAGAAAATTCTTAGCATAAATTTCAAGACAAGGTTGCAAAATATAACAATATTTAAGATGGAAAAGGAATTCATACCATGAAAACTTTAAATTTCAGCTAACGGACGTGTATTGAAAATATCCAGCCGTGAGTTTAGGCAATAATTCCATTTTAATGCCTGGTGACATTCACAGATCACCTAAGGTTTCATTCTTACAGCTTATGTCAGTTGCTTTATTGAGTTACTGCCTTGCAATTCATTTCCAACCATCCAGTTCATTTATTTCCGAGTTAATTGCATGAAATATAATATTTTGCAAGCATTAAATCTTTCTGAAATTTATAACTAAACCTAAGAAACAAAGCAGTTACAAATAGTAGGCATTATAAATATATTGTATGAACATTAGCACATATTTATTATACTTGTAAAATATTTTGTGCTGATCGTTTTAGCAGAGGTATTGGCACTCTTATTTGAATTTCATATCAAGTTGCCAACAATATATTTCCCTTTCCAACCCATCAGCGTTCCAGAGAGGCCATTCCCTCCGTGACTACCTCGTCAGATCCACGCCTCCCACCAGCCCTCACCACACTTCTGGCACCTTTCCCTGCCACTGCAGGAATTGCAAAAACCTGTGCTCACACCTCCCTCTCACCTCCATCCAAGGCTCCGAAGGATCCTTCCACATCCAACAGAAATTTACCTGTACCTCCACCAATGTACTGTACCCGTTGCACCCTATGTGGTCTCCTCTACATTGGGGAGACAGGATGCCTACTAGCAGATCGTTTCAGAGAACATGATTGGGACACCCGCACCCACCAAACCCACCGCCCCGTGGTTGAACACTTCAACTCCCCCTCCCACTCCACCAAGGACATGCACGTCCTGGGCCTCCTCCATCACCAATCACCTACCACCTGATGCCTGAAGGAAGAATGCTTCATATTCTGCCTTGGGACCTTATAACCACACGGGATCAATATGGATTTCACCAGTTTCCTCAGTTCCCCTTACCCTACATTAGGGGAGAAAGTGAGGTCTGCAGATGCTGGAGATCAGAGCTGAAAATGTGTTGCTGGAACAGCGCAGCAGGTCAGGCAGCATCCAGGGAACAGGAGAATCGACGTTTCGGGCATAAGCCCTTCTTCAAAGGGCTTATGCCCGAAACATCGATTCTCCTATTCCCTGGATGCTGCCTGACCTGCTGCGCTGCTCCAGCAACTCATTTTCAGCTCTTACCCTACATTATCCCAGTCCCAAGCCTCCAACCTGGCACTACCTTTTTGACCTGTCCATCTCCTTTCCCATCTATCCACTCCACCCTCCTCTCTGACCTATCACCTTCTTCCCCACCTTCATCTACCTATTGCATTCTCAGCTACCTTGGTGGATTTATCTCTCCATCCCAGATGCTCCCTGCCTTCATTCCTGATAAAGGGCTTTTGCCCCAAATGTCGATTTTCCTGCACCTCGGATGTTGCCTGACCTGCTGTGCTTTTTCAACACCACTCTAATCTAGAGTCTGATTTCCAGCGTCTGCAGTCCTCACTTTTACCTTGCCCCCAACCCCACCCCCGTCCCATTTATCTCTCAGTCCCCGCCAGCCCACAAGCCTCATTGCTGATAAAGGGCTTATGCTCGAAACATCAACTCTCCTGCTCCTCAGATGCTGCCTGACCTGCTGTGCTTTTCCAACACCACACTCTCGATTGCTAACAATTTGTTCATTAGTTTTTACAAAGACTAGTTTAGCTTTCATTGTTAAATTTCATTGAGTTATCTGAAGTTGGTAAGGCAATATCATATATATAAAAATAAAAACGAAAACCAAGTCTTTGAACCATTAATAAACGGTATGGTTCTTTTATCTATCTTTATTTTATTTTAGTTTAGTACATTTACATATAACATCTCTTGAGAATTTTCAGATTAATTGTTGATATCTGGTCTTTGATGCAAATCTTACAGATATCATCCAAGAATAATCTAAAATTTCACATGTCATTTATCTGTCCTCCTGCCTCAAACTTCCATGGTTAAGATTGCCATTTCTCTGCTGAGCTTTTATTTCTGACCATGTTAACAATAATTAAATCATTACACAGGGCATAAAGCTTTGAGATCTTTTAAGCACAAAAACCAGTCAACAGGGCTCAGGGCCATAGATTGTCTCATAAATCCTGCCACAATTTTGTGTTTTCAGTAAACATCAGATTAAATCCAGGCAAAAAAATTCCTTTCATCATTTTGTAATCAACCTTTATTTTCAATTTACATTCTTTTCTCTCGAGGGTCAACCATGCTCCTTGTCAGTGCTTATGAATCCCAAAGACTGTTGCTGGCAACTACTGTGGTGAAAGCAATGAAAGTGCACTCCAAGGAGCAGACCATGGAAGGAAAGTTTTCCTTTGTAATAAGTAACTACAGCACACGGTGTATAAATATTTTACAGCATGGGGCATTTTAAAACCTTTGTTACAAACTGAACTCACACTCGAAAGTGATTTTGTTGCTGGACATCTGTCTGATCTGAGAAACATGGCATCTGGAAGTCCTCAGAGGTGCTCCTGCTCCATCTACACTGCCTCACTCAGAGTTTGAAAAGAAATCGGAGCAGTTCTGAAGAATTTTTATGACTTTTGTTTGGCACAAGGGAATGTGCAGAGGAGCTGCGGGCCGGGTTTTATGGTCAGCGCTCATCCTCCGTCCATCCAGGCACCGCCGCCATTTTGCTCGCTATTGTGCCCTGAGACGGTGAAGGCAGGAGACTCTTGTAGTGATTTTGAACCTTTAAACCTGACATTATTTTCAATTGTTACTCTGTCACCCTGGTTGTCAAGAAAGCTTATCAGGTCAATGTTAAATCTACGTTATCTGTTTGCTAAACCATTGAGGAACAGATTTGAATCAATATGCTCTTAATATATAATATATATAAAAATTCAATTCTAAACATAGAGTGCACAGTGCGGGGGAGAGTGAGCCCAGCATCAGGGGGAGAGTGAGCCCAGTGTGGGGGGAGAGTGAACCCAGTGTGGGGGGAGAGAGAGCCCAGTGCCAGGGGGAGTGTGAGCCCAGTGTGGGAGGGGAGTTAGCTCAGTGTGGGGGGAGAGTGAGCCCAGTGTGGGAGGGGGATTAGCTCAGTGTGGAGGGAGAGTGAACCCAGTGTGGGAGGGGAGTTAGCCCAGTGTGGGGGGAGAGTGAGCCCAGTGTTCGGGGAGAGTGAGCCTAGTGTGGGAGGGGAGTTAGCTCAGAGGGGAGGGAGAGTGAGCCCAGTGTGGGGGGAGACAGAGCCCAGTGTCAGGGGGAGAGTGAGCCCAGTGTGGGGGGAGAGTGAGCCCAGTGTGGGAAGGGAGTTAGCTCAGTGTGGAGGAAGAGTGAGCACAGTGTGGGGGGAGAGTGAGCCCAGTGTGGGGGAGAGTGAGCCCAGTGTTGGGGGGGAGAGTGAGCCCAGTGTTGGGGGGAGAGTGAGCCCAGTGTGGGAGGGGAGTTAGCTCAGTGTTGGGGGGAGAGTGAGCCCAGTGTGGGAGGGGAGTTAGCCCAGTGTGGAGGGAGAGTGAGCCCAGTGTGGGAGGGGAGTTAGCTCAATGTGGAGGGAGAGTGAGCCCAGTGTGGGGGGGAGACAGAGCCCAGTGTGGGAGGGGAGTTAGCCCAGTGTGGGGGGAGAGTGAGCCCAGTGTGGGAAGGGAGTTAGCTCAGTGTGGAGGAAGAGTGAGCACAGTGTGGGGGAGAGTGACCCCAGTGTTGGGGGGAGAGTGAGCCCAGTGTGGGGGGAGAGTGAGCCCAGTGTGAGAGGGGAGTGAGCCCAGTGTGGGGGGAGAGTGAGCCCAGTGTGGAAGGGGAGTTAGACTAGTGTGGGAGGGAAGTTAGCCCAGTACAGGGAGAGAGTGAGCCCAGTGTGGGAGGGGAGTTAGCCCAGTGTGGGAGGGGTGTTAGCCCAGTGTGGGAGGGGAGTTAGCCCAGTGTGGGAGGGGAGTTAGCTCAGTGTGCGGGGAGAGTGGGCCCAGTGTGGGAGGGGTGTTAGCCCAGTGTGGGGGGGGAGTTAGCTCAGTGCAGGGAGAGAGTGAGCCCAGTGTGGGAGGGGAGTTAGCCCAGTGCAGGGAGAGAATGACCCCAGTGTGGGAAGGGAGTTAGCTCAGTGTGGGAGGGGAGTTAGCTCTGTGCAGGGAGAGAGTGAGTCCAGTGTGGGGGGAGAGTGAGCCCAGTGTGAGGCGAGAGTGAGCCCAGTGTGGGAGTGGAGTTAGCCCAATGTGGGAGGGGAGCTAGCCCAGTGCAGGGAGAGAGTGACCCCAGTGTGGGAGGGGAGTTAGCTCAGTACAGGGAGAGAGTAAGCCCAGTGTGAGGGAAAGTGAGCCCAGCACGGTGGAGAGTGAGCCCAGCACTGGGGGAAAGCAAGGCAACATCAGCAAAGCTGGCCCAGTGAGAAAGATGTTTCCTGAGGATTGCCCACGTGATTGTTGGCTGGGTCAGGCACTGGCAGTGAGAAAGCAATGGCAACATCGGCCACTGTGGTAGTCGCTGATGTTGGTGCGCCCGGTAATGGCGGTGGTGAAGATGAATTGGCCCAGCCGCGAAAGATGGCACCTGAGGATCAGTAATTTCGATGTTAGTTGGGTCTGGTGATGCAATGGTGAGTCTGAGCTCCCTCAGAACGTGTACGTGGAATGGACTTCTCTTTAAGCTGTATCTTTTCATTTTCTCTTATTCTTAAATGATCAAAATGGCTTTGGTTAAGGCAACAAATGAAAGCTCTTGACTGTGTTTTATGGTACTTCACTGTAAAATATATGTGACCATTAAGCATTCATTCATTCATTCATTTTTAATGTTATTTTGTAACAAAGTCCTTTCCTTTGATGTGTTAAAGGTAGTTTCCTACAATCACTTTTGTTTTTTTTCCAAAATGAGAACAATAAATTACTCATGAAGCATATACATCCTTTCTGTATATATGTGGAGCTGCAATTCTCCATTGACAAACGTTGTATATTTCCCACCTCATGCTTTCTATTCTAGGCAAATTTCCACCTTACCCACTACTTCCTCAAGTTTATATTGTGCACACAAACAATTTTCAGTGTGTGCATGTGGTACCAAAGCATAACTGCTTTAACTGAGTTTTTATTTTGACTTGGCTCCTAATTTTCCTCTAGCTACTTACAGAATCACTTTGCATATTCAGAAACACCCAAGACTGAAATTGAACATTTTTCTCAGGCTCAACAATTGTAAATATTCAAGGAAATTACAGAGAGTTATAAGAATTACAGACCAGTTATAATGAGAGAGTTTAATTTTGCAAATACAGACTGGGAGCTTGGCAGTATTAAGTGTAGAGTGGGACAAGGATACCTGGAGCATTTACACGATAATTTTCTCCAGCAGCGTGTCACCAGTCCAACATTTCAACCAACGGCAGCATGATGGCTCCATCAAATCTACCTTCTTCCCTTCCAGCAGTTTGAAGGCACCACTCTCTCTGTGGCATTCTGATCCACTCCTTAGTCACCTTTAAAACCCAACCCACTTTCACAATATCTTTCGATCAAACATAGGAATTGTAACAACTGCTTGTTCACCTCCTGTCTCCTCATTGTCCAACATCATCAAAACTCTTTCTCAAAACATAGGAACAGGAGTAGGCCATTCAGCCCCTCAAGCTTGTTCCACCATTCAATGAGATGATGCCTGATTGTGGCCTAACTCTGTATACCTGCTTTTGGCCCATATCCCTGAATTCCTTTGCTTAATAAAAACTTATCTGTCTCAAATTTAAAATTAAGAACTGATCCGGCATCTACTGTCAGTTGTGGAAGAGAATTCCAAGCATCTACACTTTGCGTACAGAAGTGATTCCCAACATCACTCCTGAATTGCCTGCTCCTAATTCTCAGACTATAACATCTAGTTTTAGAATCCTCAAACAGTGGAAATAATTTATCTTTATCTATCTTGTCTTTTCCAGTTAATATTTTGAAGGCTTCAATCAGTTCACCCTTTAACCTTCTAAATTCTCAAGAATACGGGCATAATTTGAATCATCTCTCCTCTTAACCCTTGAAAGCCAAGTATCATTTTTGTAACCCTACATTGTACTCCCTCCAAGGCCAATATATCTTTCCTAAGGTGTGGTGCCTAGATCTGCTCATGGTATTGCAAGTTGGGTCTAATCAGGGTTTGTAAAATGTTGTCCAACTGCATCCTTGTACTCAAGTCTTCCAGCTTTGAAGATCAGCAGACTCTTTGCTTTCCTGATTATTTTCTGCACTTGTTCATGATGTATTAAAGATCTATGCACCTGAACACTCAAGTCTCTGTGGCTATCCATTGCATTGAGTTTCATACCATCTAGAAAGTAGTACCATCTACAAACCCCAAGTTTCAAATTCTCCTAGAAGAAGAAACACACATTGGGGATTTATATGTTTCAATTAAGCCATCACTTACTCTTTTACGTTCTAGTGTGTCTAAGCTTAGACTATCCAAGCTTTCCTCACAAGACCATCCACTTATTCTAAGTACTCGCCTTGTGACAATTGTCCAACCTGCCTCCGATGTATCTGCGTCCTTTATCGATGACCATTCAGATGACATTCCCCTGTTTAACTGAAGCATATTCGTTCTCGTTTTGTGTTGGATTCCTTTTGCAGTAAATGATAACATTCTATTAGCTTTCTTAACCACATGCAGCCCCTGAATACTGGTCTTTTGTGATTCATGCACTTGGACACTCAAATCACTGCATCACAGAGCTCGGAAATCTCTCACCATTTTAATCATATGGTACTTCTTTATTCTATTGCCAAAATGGATAATATCATATTCTGCCATTTTGTACTCCATTTGCCACATCTTTTGCCCATTTGCTCAACCAATCTTTTGTTTTGTAAACTCCTTGTGTCCTGTTCACAACATGCTTCTCCACTTATCTTTGTGTCATCAACAAATTTGGCAATGATTTGCCAAATCATCCCTTCCGCCTCTTCATCTAAATGATTTTTATGAATTGTAAATGGTTGCGATCCCACACTAATCCCTGTGGCACACCGCTGATTGCTTCCCACCAACTTGAAAATGACCTATTTGTGCAAATTCTCTGCTTTCTTTTAACCAGCCAATCTTTTATCACTGGCATTATGCTCCTCCCTACACTATGAGCTTTTCATTTCTGCAAAACGTTTTGATGTGCCATCTTATCAAATACCTTCTACAGAAGCATTTCCACTTGCTCTTTTTTTGTCAACAGTATATATTGAAACAAAAAAACTCCAATAGATTGGCCAAGTATTTCCCCTTCACAAAATCATGTTAACTCTGCCTGATTGCTTTGAAATTACCTAAGTGCCTTGCTATTACTTTTCTTTTAGTCTTGGCTTTCAACGTTATCTCAATGAGAGATGGGCACAGAGAAATGACAAAAAGTAAGAGTTAGAATTCAACATTGGATGCAGAGCAGAAGTAATTGAATGCATAAATCATTGATAATGCCAGGACAAGGTGAGGAAATGGTATATAAAGCGTACAGCATCTTGGTGTTATCAATAAGGGTATAGAACACATAAGAAAGAATACTACATCAAAACTGTATGAAACCCTGATAGGATCTCAACTGGAGTATTGCTCATTTCTGGGTGCCCCACTTTAAGAAGGAAGACAAGGCATGAAAGAAGATGCAGAAATAAAATCGCAAGAAGAATTCCTAGAAAGATTGTCAAGATTAGGACAACTTTCCTTTGAAAAAAAGGTCTTAAAGAGATTTCATAACACCAGGTTATAGTCATATAGGTTTATTTGAAAGTACAAGCTTTCAGAGCACTGCTCTTTCATCAGGAAGCTTGTGGGGCACTCCTTACTTGATGAAGGAACAACACTCTGACAGTTTGCACTTTCAAATAGACCTATTGGACTATAACCTGGTGTTGTGTGATTTTTAACTTTGTACGCTACAGTCCAACACTGGCACATCCACATTAAAGAGATTTGATAGAGGTTTTCAGTGTTGATTGGGAGAATTGATCGGGAGAAATTGATCCCATTAGTCGAAGAATTGAGAAGTATTGGACATAGATATGACATAATTGAGGAAGCAATCATAACAGAAAGAAAACTTTGTCAGGCAGTGGGGATGAGCATTGACAATGCATTGAGGTGGAGGCAGGTTTAACTGCAGACTTTCAGAAAGGAGCCATAATCTGAAAAAGAATTATTTGCAGAGCTATTGGGAAAAGGCAGGGAAAAAAGCGCCAGTTTATTTGCTCCTTCAGAGAGCCAGCTACAACAGGTGCCCTTCATTCCATAACTATCCCATATTTCTGTGGTTAGCAAACTTTGATATACTAATCCAATCTATGTCTGATTGAAATCCATGAATGGCCATTAATACGATATGCACGAAGAGCATTCTCAGCAGTTATATGTTTGTCTGAAATTAATTATCAAAGAAAGTCTAGTTGGGATTAGTAAGTATGAAGCCAAAATTATTTTGTGTTTGAATGCAGAATTCCCATTCAGTCTACGTTGGACATGGACTTCCCATAACACACATACAGGTTGTTTTGCTATAACACACATTTCGTCAATGTGAATTCACTGTAACACGATGGACAAATTGGGGACGCTGTTTCTTAAGCGTGAACTTTTAAAACATGTGCTGACTGTAACATGATTACATCGCCAACACTTTTAGCGCTGTTTCTAAAGCATGATTTTTCTACAGCGCAGCATTGCATAAGAATGCAACCATTATGTTGTAGAAGAACTGACTGTAATGGTCCAAATAAGGGGAAACAAGCCTTAGTTCCCTATCATTTGCTGAAAATGTTTTACATGATTATTACAGTCTACAGGTCAAATAATCAACAAATCAAAGCTGGAGATTAAGGCCTTATTAGATTAGATTACTTACAGTGTGGAAACAAACCCTTCGGCCCAACCAGTCCACAATGACGCTCGGAAGAGTAACCCACCCAGAACCATTTCCCTCCTAACACTAACACTATAGGACAATTTAGCATGGCCAATTCACCTGACCTGCACATCTTTGGATTGTGGGAGGAAACTAGACCACCCAGAGGAAACCCACGCAGACACAGGGAGAATGTGCAAACTGCACACAGACAGTCACCCGAGACTGGAATCAAACCTGGGACCCTGGTGCTGTGAGGCAGCAGTGCTAACCACTGAGCCACCGTGCCTCCCTATTCTAAGTGGAAAACTGATTCAAACTTTTTAATTCTTTAATGGAATAGGAGTTATACATATTTTTGCAGGACAAAACAAAATAATGTCCAAATACTTGTTTTACAATTCATCTAATTTCTACAACTTTTCACCATGAATGATGATGTAAGATGAAACTGTTTATTGTTTCTTGGAATTTAACTTACATTAATCTTAGCTCCAATTTAAAAAGAATTCATATAGGATGAATTTTTGAAGTATTTCACACTCCATCTCCCAAAAGGTTTTATAAAAGTAATTGAGAATAAAGCAGTGTGTAATTGTAATTTGCTTAGAATTACTTTGGATATAGGTAGTGGAATTTAATGCATTTAATTATTATGATGGAATTCCCTGGAAATAGCGAAGTAAAAGTCATTACTAATTGAACATATTTATGGAAAAGCAAAGATGTATCGACTAATAAGGTTTAATCTTTGATCTTGGTTCAAAGACTATCATAATGGTTGTCATTTAGTAGCTGACCTAGTAGCTGCTTAGAAACTTGGTTGTATCCCAGGTTGGGGTTTTACTGCCTGAACATTATATTTGTCATGATAGAAAAATGGTAGATTAAAAGACAAGATGAATTAATTAAAAAGGAACAATTCTTTCATTTCCCTTCATGAGACAAAGTTCTGTAATCCATTTCTCATCCACACTGAGAGCATTGACCCTTATCACGTCCTGCTGTTGCTTCCTTAGCCCACAACAACTGAATTTCTGATCTGTTAGACCTTTTCCTGATGCCCTTTTGGCTTTTTGTACAAGCAAAATCTGTCAAGAATTGAAATTGAAGCTAATCCAAAATTCTTCAGTCACTGGTTTAACCAATGACAGGAAAGTTCAGAGAGGACAGCTTCCATAATGAAAAGCATAACAATGAAAAGAGATTAGAGGAAAAGAATCCTAATTGGTCTAAAAACAAGGTCAGGGAACTAACGAGACAAGTCAATCAAGACTCAGTGACCCAAGATGAGTAGGAAAACACCTCTTTAATAGAGATCATTTGGAAGGTTAAAAAGTAATGATTGATTATTAACACATGGCCCAGAAGAGTTGGTAGACAATAATTTTCTACTTGTATCAGGACAATTTTGTCAGTATACTAATTCTGCTTTTGAAGTGACTTTTGCAATTACATATTGTCTGGCTGTGAGACATAAGGAAAGCTTGTGTAAATAGTTGATGAAAGCATTTTCATGTGTAACGTACATTGTTACTTTTAATCAGACTTCAGAGCAAAGACTGCAGAGTATTCCCTAGTGCGATGAAAGGAACTGAAATTATTTACAAACACCTAAATGCTTTCCATTTGTTGACAGTTTTATATTATTTAGATTTTATCTCTATTTATGCCATCAAAGCATTGAAAGTTAATTGTTATCTGCATGACAGACATGCAAATTAGGTTACTAAATGGCTTAATTTCCTTTAATTACTGAACAGTTCGTTTGTTTATATAAAATTCTTTTTGTGCTTTCGTAACACAGCCATTAACTCTTTTGAAAAACTGACATTACACAGACTCTGTGTCCTGAGGGCTATGCCATGTTAGAACACTGTCTGAAGGAGTGCAACTCTTTCTCAAATGCCCAGCAAAGCAAAACATTTTGTTGTTGTTCAATGTCACTGCATCACACATCGGAAAGCATTCAAACAGCCATTATTGAATACTCCAAAAAAAGAGAAATAACTAAATAAAAACTGAAGAACTGTGGATGCTGTCAATCAGAAACTAAAACAGAAGTTGCTGGAAAAGCTCGGCAGGTCTGGCAGCACCCGTGAAGAGAAATCAGAGTTAACGTTTTGGGTCCAGTGACACTTCCTCTGACAGCAAAAGGTGCTATGTTTGGTTCAGGGAATAAACAGAGACCACTTGCTTTTTGAGCAACAGATTTACAGTCAATGAATGATCAATTCACCCAACTGATATCTTTTGGAAGAGGGTGTTAATTAAGTGCTGCCTGGCTGTTGTACCTAACATTGTACCACTCTAATATGCTGGAGGGGATATTCTTCCTGTTGAATTGTCAGATTCATTCCATAATGTCCATGGAGGATATTGGTGTGGTTTCTGTTTGTCTAAACAAATAATCTTTAAATAATTGAAGACAAAATCTTGTGGGTTCCTCCAACCATGCAGCCCAAATTCTTCAAAAGCTCTGTGCTGTAAGTTTGTATTTATAAAATCTACCCAGAGGTATCTCCAGGGATTGGCCATAGGAGCTCCAAGTGATCTTAATGGCAGATCTCATTTATGTTTCCATGGCCTGCCTCCCGCTTGTAGGTTGGGCAACTAAGAGAGTTGATTTGTCATGTCGGTAACAGTGATAGGCTTTGGAATGGTCATGTTAATCTTGGGCAGCAGCAGGAAAATGAAAACAAAAGGGAAACATTTCTGTAAAAATTGAACGAACTTGTGGATGTTGTAAATCAGAAACAAAAACAGCAGTTGCTGGAAATGCTCAGCAGATCTGGCAGCATCTGTGAATCAGAGCTAATGTTTCGGGTTCAGAGACCCTTCCTTAGAAGAATATTCTTCCTCTGTTCTGAGGAAGAATCCCTCAACCCAAAACGTTAACTCTGATTTCTCTCCACAGATGCTGCCAGACCTGCTGAGCTTTTCCATCAATTTCTGTTTTTGGCAAACCTTTATGTAACTGCTTTTCACAAACTTGGTATGTTCCAGAGTGCCTTACAGCTCATGAAGACCGTTTATCATGTAGTCACACTTGTAAAGTAGGAGCACAGCAAGATCCCAAAGGCAGCACTTTAACAATGATCCAGTAATTTTGTTTTTGTGATGGTGGTTGAGAGATGAATGTTAGCCCAGACAATACAGAGAAATTCTCTTTCTCTTTGAAATAAAGCCATATGATTCTCTGCCATTTACCTGAGAAAGCCGATGCAGGCAGCACAGTGTTGCACTGGCATGTCAGCTGGATTTTCTGCTCACGTCCCTGAGATTTTCTGTTTTAGAAGCAAAACTGGAAGCCGCAACTGACAACTTAATTTTGGGGTCCATGCTTTCAATGCACCTTACAAAAGTCCATGATTAAAACTTTCCCTGCACAACAGACTGTTGTTCTAACAGTAGAACAGATGTAACTGAACGGTTTGGCTGTTGCAGTTCAGTTACTCACTTGTTCAGTGGTTGAAAGACCATAAAGGTTCTATGTAAGTCATAGGATGTTGATTTGCTTAAACACACAAAGCTCCCATCTGATTCAGGTACTGCTTCACCTACCTGAATAAACAGAGTTGTCATGATACCAGTTTTGAAAACGGAGCAGAACTTGTCTCAGTGTATTTTAACTCCGGTTTCATCCAGTCTCCACTGCATAGCAAGAGTTAGTGGTGTCTTCGTAGAAAAAGGCACAAGATTTTAATTTAGGGTCATGGTGATTAACACTGCACAGCTAAAATAACCTCAGTGATCTCATTGAAAAGACACAACAGATTTAATTTTTTATTACCACAGCTTCCAATTCCACATTTTTAAGAAGTTATCAGTCATTGGCTGATTCTGTCATGCAGCACTTGTTTTTTAAAACATATGGTCACAGATCCAAAATGGCAGCCAACTCATGCATGCACATGCATACTGCTGGCTGCATCACACATAGATGGTTCATGTTGATGCCAAGACTGTGAATCAGATGTATACTGAGTAGGTTGTTTGTGATATCGTCAGAAGTCATGTGACCAGATTATGGTCCAACAGGTTTATTTGAAACCATAAGCTTTCAGAGCGCTGCTCCTTTATCAGGTGAAGTGAAGTTGTGATATTATTCGCATAGAATCATAGAACTCCGACAATCAGATAGAGATCATTTGGCTCATTGCATCTGCACTGACCCTCTGAAGAGCATCCCATGTATGCCACCCTATCACCATAGCACGGCATTTCATTTGGCCAATCCACCGTATGCTGCACGTCTTTGGATTGTGGGAGGAAACCTCAAGGAAACCCACACAGACACAGGGAAAATGTGCAAACTTGACACAGACAGTCGCCCAAAGCTGGAATTGAACTTGGGTCCCTGGTGCTGCAAGGCAGCCATGCTAACCACTGTCCCGCCTCTTGTATATTACAAGGATTTACAGAGTGCATTTTGTGACCCCCTCACGTACTGTTTCAGAACAAAATTAGCATTCACTTGCACAGTGCTGTTTACAGGATAGTCTTCAACCCCCTTTCAGATCAGCTGTTTTTACTTTGTGTTCTTATTCAAAACAAGCTCAGAGAATGGCATTACGTGCATGTAATCATAAGTATCTGGTATGCCACATGACTCACTGCTGCTTTATAATCTGTGATACCAAACTAACAATGTGTCGTTCCAGAGCCCATGGTGTGATTGTTCAATGTGAGGCTCTGGATCTGAATGAAAAAACATGAATATTACAAACTTCTGGAAATCACAAGATCTGTCAGTTGCTGGTTCATTTCAACAGGACTTGAAAGCAATATTTGGAATTGATTAGAGTTATGTACTACTTAAAGTTGGTGAAGTCTGCAGGGACTGGTGTTACATGTGATGAAAGCTTTCTTCTCAGTTCAAGGATTTTGCTTTGCAGAACTTGTAGCTGGTCAGACAGGCTGTTACTTTTATCCCCATCAGTTTGCAGCACGACCTGGAAAAGGACCCGGATTTGGTACCAGTTACTTGAAAAGGGATTGAGAAAGCGTTCTCAATGGAGGGTGTACCTATCCAAAGTCGTTTTTTAAATTCACTTCTTGAGGAGGTATTGGCATCTCTGGCTGGGTCAGCGTTTCTCTCCCTGAAGAAGATGGTAGTGAGCTGCCTTAGTGTCATAGATTCAGTAGGTTCTGCAACCCATTGAGTCTGCACTGGTCAAAAAGCTCTTAACTGTTCTAATTCGGCTTTTCAGCACTTGATCCATAGCTTTGAATGTCTTGGCATCACAAAGGCAGATCTAATAATTCTTAAATATTATGAGGGTTTCTGTCTCTCCCACATTTGCAAGCAGTGTGTTCCACATTCCTGCCACTGCCTGGGTGAAAACAGTTTTCCTTCAAAGTCCTCTAAACCTCTTGCCCTTTCCCTTAAAGCTATGCCCTCAGTCATTGGTCCCTCTATCAAGGGGAAAAAGGCTCTTGCTGTCTACTCTACCTGTGCCCCTTATGATTTTATACATCTCAATCATACCCACCTGCAGTCCCCTGTGCTCCAGTCTGTTCAACCGCTCTTCAAAATTAAAACTGTCCCAGCAATATCCTGGGAAATGTCCTCTGCACCCTCTCCAGTGCAGTCACATCCCTCCTATTATGTGGATTCCAGAACTACACACAGTGATCTAGATGTGGCCTAAGCAACAGTTTGTACAGTTCCAACATCAACCTCCCTCTTAAACTCTCTGCCTCAGCCATTACAGGCAAATAGCCCTTATGGTCTGTTAACCACTTGGTCTACTTGTCTTGCTAGGTCCTGCTGATCCTCAGTGCTTCCTAGGGTCTGACCGTTCATCATGTATTCCCTTGCCTTGTATGTCCTCCCAAGTGTTTCACATCACATGTATCCAGATTAAACACCATTCACTGCTGATCAGTCCATCTGACCAGGCCATTAATCTAAGGCTATTCTCCTCACTATTTACCATCCCGCCAATGTTCATATAATCTGTGAACTTACTTATCGACCCTTCTACAACTATACATCTTTGAAACGTGTATGTGCGTGTGTGTGTGGGCACATGTGCGTACGTGTGTATCCATGCGTGGGTGTGCGTGTATGTGGCTCTGTGTGTGTCCGTGTCCGTGTGTGTGTGTGTGTCCGTGTGTGGGTATGCATGTGTGGGCGTGTGTACGTGTGCGTGTGTTTGCACGTGTATATGTGTGTGTGTGTGCATGTGTGTCTATGGTACACACCCAGCAATGTGATTGCTCCTCATTGGTTTTTAAATTTACCCGTAACTTTCTAAGATGCCATTCCTCCTTCCTGCTGTAATTGATTCTCTAATCAATATTAAAATACCTCTTCTCTTTTAGCTCTTTTCCAGTCTCACCCTGGAATATTGAGCTGCCCCTTTCTCAACAGGGTCTCAGTGATAGCAATGACACCATACTATCTAATGTTTAAATTTGTGTCCTTAACTCAGCTGCCTTCTTTGTCAGACGCCTAGCCCTTAAATAAATACCATCCAATCTTGCCAAACTCCCTTTTGCCTTAACTAGCTTATCATTTCTATGCCTTCCTAACTCTCTTGTCGTCTCTTCATAATTTGGTCATGTATCTCCCCTTGTTAAACCTTTTCTCAGGATCCCAGTCCGCTGCCAAGTTAGTCTCGGCTCTCCCCATCAGCACTAACAAACCTCCCTGGAAGAATGCTGGTCCCATTCTAATTCATGTCCAACACATCTGCATCATCACAAGTCCCACTCCTCCCAAAATGGTCCCAGTGTCCCAAAAAATCTAAAGCCTCCTTTCTGCATCGTCTCTCCAGCATGCATTCATCTGGATTAGCCTCCCGGGTAGTGCTATAATCCAATTGCTGTCAGGACAACTAGACAGCTGATAGGAAGAGAGTCCAGGACAAAAGGGGAACAGTGATGTAGTTCAGGTTAGGGAGCTGTGTGGCTTGAAGGGGACCTAGCAGGTGGCATGGTCCTCTGCTTCTACTGCTCTATCCTGCTAAGTGGGAGAGGTCACAGGTTTGGAAGGTGCTATTGAAAGTGCCTGGTGAGTTGTTGGTAGGTAGGACACACTGCTGAAATAGAGCATTGGTGGTGGAAGACTTGAATGTCGTAGTGGATATGATGCCAATCAAGCATCATATCCACTACGACAGCATCTGCAGTCACTTTTTCAAACCTGAGTGTTGTCCATGTTCTGCTGCCTATGGTCAGGAACTGCTATAGTATCTGAGATATCATGAATGGTGCTGAACATTGTGCAATTATCAGTGAACTTTTCCACTTTTGACTTTGTGATAGTGGGAACAATGTTAGTAACGCAGCTGAAGATGGTTGGGCCTAGAATACTATGTCAGTGAACTCTGCAGAAATGTCCTGGAGCTGAGGTGACTATCTACAATAGCTACAGTATGTTTTTTTTTTGTACTACACATGCTTCTAAACAGCAGGAAATTTTCATCCAAATTCCCACTGCCTTCAGGATCTATAGTGCTCCTTGATGCTACATTTAGTCAAACAGTTTGGTTTTAAGATAGACTCTCATCTCACTTCAGAAGTTAATCTTTTATATCTATTTTTGGACAAAGGCTTAATAAGCTAAACAGCCCTAGCAGAATTCTACCTGTGAGCAGGTTTTTCTGAGGAAGTACTGTTTGGTAATACTGCTGATAGTACCTTTCAACACTTTGTTGATGATCAAGAGTAGACTGATGGAGTAGCATTTGGCTGAATTGGATTTGTCTTGTTTTAGTGAACAGATCAATTTTTCTCATTGTTGGATAGATGCTAGTGTTGTAGATTTACTGGAACAACGTGATTAATGGTGTGATTAATGCTGGAACACAACTCTTCAATGTTGCAGCTAGGATGTTGTGAGGGCCCATAACCTCTACTGTATCCAATGTCTTCAGCCATTTCTTGATATCTCACTGAGAGAATTGAATTGTCTGAATCCTGGCATTTGTGTCATATGATGGATTGGAAAAAGGAACCAGCCATTCTGAGGGGAATTGTTTCTGTGTATTTCTGAAAGTATCTTATTAAAACTTCCATCAAACAGCTTGAATGCATGTGACAAATTTAAAAATGAATGTATTACTTTACTGGGGGATGAAAATGACCTCGTGCAGTAATTACATAATTGTGTTTATGATAGTTTAATTTATGGTATCAGTAACATCTTATTTCTAATCAACATTCCTTGAATTGACATGCCACTCCAAGGATTTCATGTCATTTATTATTTTTAACAGGTTTCTTTAACAAAGACATGGTAAGTGTCACAAATAATACAAAACAGTCCATTGCTCATTAAAGCCAAAACACAATGGGGTTCAAGTTTCCCCACAGCGATGTCTAATTGCAACAACCAAATTCCTTAGCATATGCAATTCACCATTGACTCTATGGCTTTCTTTTCACCTGCAAACAAATACAATGGCCAACACATCATCCTTGCCAAATTGAGTGAGATTCCCTCAACTTTCTACCTGTAATATTTATATTTAATTTCACCTGAGTTTCTACTGCTGCTCATGTTTATCTATTTAATTAGAATTATTTCCCAGTCTCTCCTGTAACTGTGCGCAACCTTCCCTGACATACACAATAACTATTTTTTTTTCATTTCTACCAGAGAATGAGATTTCAGCTTCAAATGAGTGAGTTCTGATAATTGATCATTATCTCTAAGGTACCCAGTGTAATTGCTGAAAACAAAATTACGGGAATGCAACCAAGGAAAAGCAAAGTTCTGTAGATACTGGAGATCTAAAATAAAAACAAATGAACTGGAGTAACTCAGCAGGTCTGCTACATCTGTGGGGAGAAAAACAGAATTACTGTTTTGATTTTAGTACGATATCTCATCTCCACAGATGCTGTCAGAACCGCTGGGTTTTTCCAGTTCTTTCTATTTTTATAACAAGAATATTTATCTGAAAGGAATTTAGCATGACACTGTCTTCATGCATGTTTCCACAGTTTTCTCATTTTCTAAAATCACTGAGAATCATTTTTAATTTTATCACTGGGACAATAAGCTGGTGGATCCAATCTAATGTAAGACAAGGAAGAACAAAGAACAATACTGCACAGAAATAGGCCCTTTGGCCCTCCAAGCCCTCGCCACCACATTTTGCCCTTCTATACAAACCGTCTTCACTTACAGGATCCGTATCCCTTTATTCCCTTCTTGTTCATGTATCTGTCCAGGTGCTTCTTGAATGCTGCTGTTGTGTCTGCTTCCACCACCTTCTCCGGCAGTGCCTTCCAGGCCCTCACCACCCTTTGTGTGAAAAACTTGCCTCACACATCTCTTTTAAACTTTCTCCCTCACACCTTGAACCTTTGCCCTTTAGTAATTGACCCCTCCACCCTGGGAAATAGCCTCATACATTCCACGCTAACCACGCCATTCACAATCTTATAAACTTCTATCAGGTCACCCCTCAACCTCCTGCATTCCAGTGAAAACAAAACCCAGTCCATCCAACCTTTCTTTATCACTAAATTCCCACATACCAGGCAACATCCTGGTAAACCTTTTCTGTACCCTCTTCAAAGCATCAAAATCCTTCTGGTAATGTGGTGACCAGAACTGTACACAATATTCCAAGTATGGCTTAACTGAAGTTCTATAAAGCTGCAACATAACTTGCCTATCCTGATACTTAATGTCCAAATGAAGGCAAACATGCCATAGGCCTTTTTTACTCCCTTATCTACCAGCACTGCCACCTTCAGTGATCTGTGGACCTGCACACCCAGATCCCTCTGCATATCAATACTGCGAAAGGTTCTGCCATTCACTTAATTTAATTTCCATCTGTAGTGAACCTTCCTAAAATGCGTCACCTCACATTTGTCCACATTAAACTCCATCTGCCGTTTTCTGACCATGCCTCCAACTGTTCCTGACCATCCTCCTCTTTATCTACACCTCCACCAATTTTTGTATGTCTGTAAGCTTACTAATTAGACCATACGTATCTTCCTCCAAATCATTTATGTAGAGTACAAACAGCAGAGGTCCCAGCACTGATCCCTGTTGAACACTACAAATCACAATCCTCCATTCCAAAAAGCAACCTTCCATCACTACCTTCTGTCTCCTATGACTAAGCCAGTTCTGTATTCATCTTGCCAGCGTATGCCTGAAACCATGTGACTTCACCTTTTGTACCAGCCTTGCATGAGAAACCTTGTCAAAGGTTTTACCAAAGTCCATATGGACAACATCAACCACTTTTCCCTCATCAATCATCAAAAAACCGAAAGCATGTGTTTTTATGTTTCTTCTCAATCATTGGGAAGGAAATTTGCTCCAACAAGTTAGTGTTAAAGCATGAGGACAGAAACTTCCCACATTGACTTAGATTGCAGATGGACTCTACAAATGGTGAAGGTATCCACCACATTTCCCAAGATCACTTTGTAAACTTTTTTGTATGTGAGCTATACCAGTGAATGTCCATCAGCCATGATTGAATGCGGAGTGGACTCGATGGGCTGAATGGCCTTACTTCCGCTCCTATGTCTTATGGTCTTATGGTCTTATGAATGTCAGTAGAATATCACCTCAGAAGTAATCAGTATCAGATTCAGAACTGGGCTAATTCCTCACTTTTTTGGGAATGATATTCTGAAGTCAATTTAAGATTCCCTACCAGTAAGAAAGTGGGATCATCTGGACAAAAGCCAGGGATTGACCTGTTACCTCACTTATTTACATTTTGTCGGCTATTCATGGTGCAACTTTCCATTCATCTGGAGCTATGCAGTTGTGTTTCAGACTGACATGCAAATATATACAAAATCAGCACTGAAATGAAAATTAATTTATCATTAAAGGTTACAAGACATTTATCATACAAAAAATTATGATTTGGTTGTTTTTGCTTCCTGTGTCATAATGTAATCTTCTGACAATAACATTTTGTTTAGATCAATAGACTTGATTTTCCGATTTAAAAAAATTCTAGATCAGTAGGTCAGATAATCAAATTATTTAATAAATTTTGTAACTGGAATTTTATCTAGGTGCACTTGGTAAAATGTTGTAAAATTACATCCACATTGCAATCACCTGGTATTATTTAGTACTCAGCAAATATTTTGAAAATATGTGCAATTATTACCATTTATCATTTTTACAGTCATAATTGAGGGCGCAATTGCTATTTGATTAATAAAACTCTACAACAGTAGTCATGAATATTTATTAATGAATAAGTTGCTTCTAAAGGAATCATATTGTGCCTTTGGATGATTGAACCACTTTGAAGACTTAACCACAGACATGTTTTTGCAATTCATTAAACATAATAATTGGCAAATGTACAGACCCTTTGGTGCTAGCAGGCAAACAATTTAAACTGAGCTGTATTTTGCAGATACAAATGGGTTTTGGAAATTACATAACACGGAGCTTGTCATCAATTGTGGCTGCAATCAACCAATGTGACCTTTTAAAATTTATGTCAGATCAAAAATTTCCCAGAGCGTTGAGCCTATGTTTGATGGCTGACACACCTGACCTTACTGAGAAACCTTGTAATCCAACAAATATGACATGGCTCTTAATGTGGAAAAGGAACTCTCATACTGGAATTAAACGTACTAAAGTAATTACAATGATATTAACAATTTGAAGACATTCTTTACAAACAAAGTATTTTAGCTTCTGCTTCTGGCATTTGTATCTCTCTGATGAAAGCCAGACATCCCGTGATTTTCTACTGTTGTATTTAAGTAGATGGCTGCTATTTCTTGGTACCTTTAAATCAAGGCCAGGACTCATTTGCTAGCTTACTATTCAAAATTCATCATGAATGGGTTGATGCTGTGCAATATCCTCCATCACGAATACTTCTTAGATGATTTTGACTCACATTTATTGGCCTTTAAATCCTGTGATCATTCATTGATCGAGCAAAAATAATATTAGCAAACAAAACCAAAATGTGCCAATAAATTCCCTGGACTTAATGGGTTGCATCCAGGAAAGATATACTGGCATTGGATGCAGTCCAGAGAAGGTCCACAGGCCAATCTCAGATATGGAAGGGTTGAGTAGGTTGAGCTGGAAATGTGTTGCTGGAAAAGCGCAGCAGGTCAGGCAGCATCCAGGGAACAGGAGTAGGTTGAGCCTGGATTCATCATAGTTTAGGAGAATGAGCGGAAACCTTATTGAAACATGGAAAATTCTGAGGGGACTTGACAGAGTGGAAAGGCTGTTTCCCCTTGTAGGACAGCTCAGGACCAGAGAATGTGATCTCAGAGTGAGGAGGTGTTAAGACCGAGATAAGGAGGAATTTATTTGCTCACAGGTGGTGAATCTGTGAAATTCCTTATTGCAGAGGGCAATAGAGGCTGCGCAGATAAACAAATTCAAGGCTGAGTTAACTAGATTTTTAATCAGTTCAGGAATCAATGTTCATGGGGAAATGCGGGAGTGTGATTTGAGGATTATCAGATCAACCATGGTTTCATTGAATGGTAAAGTGCTCTCAATGAACTCCGCATGGTCCCACATCTATAATTATGCAGTCTAATAGTAGTTTCTTCCTTTTCTGACTATGTTTTGGTTTATGAGTTTAGTCAAGTGTATTGATTTGAACAAGACAAGATGATAAATATTTTTTAAAAGATTGGAACAGCTCCAAATTAAATATTTGGTATAATAAAGCAAACTGTAAGCAAACACGGGGTGATGTTAATTCAAAACCCTAAGACTAGTTTGTTGTAGAATGATGGAAAGATCTGAAAGGAACAATGCTGAAGAATGTCTGAAGCACCATCCATTATGATAATGTCATACAAACTTAGCTGGAGAAAAGCCGAAGATGTCAAAGTTGTAAGACTGAAAATCTCGGACTTCCTCGTCATCTCTGTAACAATGTCTAACATGCCAGTGTGACTTGTAATTGATTGGGAGAAAGTGAGGACAGCAGATGCTGGAGATCAGAGTCGAGAGTGTGGTGCTGGAAAAGCTCAGCGGGTCAGGCAGCACCTGAGGACCAATGGCTTATGCCTGAAACGTCGATTCTTCTGCTCCTTGGATGCTGCCTGACCTGCTGTGCTTTTCCAGCACCACACTCTCGACCCTTGTAACTAATTGCTGTTAGCAGTGAACAATATCATTTTTAAGATTTCCAGCATCTGCTGTATTTTGCTTTTGAAGAATGAATATCAGTATGGATTACTCATGCAACACAATTTTGTCTGCCTTTTCTTTCTGATTGTATAAAATATTTCTTAAACAAATGTTATTGTCAATGATTCCATGTCTTGCTTGCATATATATCTAGACATTCCATTATTCTACACATCTTTTAACAACTTCATTCAAGTTTCATTTCAAGCCTTCCCACCAAATTGGCTATCAGCTACAGACAGATAATGCAATCTGAACATATACAAGACATTCAGTTTCCTGAGAACAATTTGTAGCATTTTATTAACGAAAATAGAAAAAAGCTTTTCTTAAATTATAATTACTTGACTGTTTCTCTTATCCATAGAGATTTTTAAAATCTTTATTTTTATTGTAGATGTTTTAGGTTTCCATCTTTCAGACTACTTTCATGTTGAAGCTGTAGTATAGAATGATGCAGTTGGATAGGGTTGAGGCTAGGACTTTATACAAACTCCTGCAGATATGTCTTTGGGCTGAGATGATTGGTCTTCAACAACCAAATCTATTTTCCTGGCTGTTAGATATGGTTCTAACCTGTGTAGATACTTTGCTAATTTCCTAACTTCAGTTTAGCAAGGGCTCCTTGATGCTATACTGAGTCAAGTGCTGCTTAGGTAGTCATTGTCACATCAACTCTGGAATTCAGTTCCATTGTCCATGTTTGTGCTAAGGTCTGGACCTACGGGTCTTGGCAAAACCCAAATGGAACATCAGGTTCAAAAACAGAAATTATGGGAAAAACTCAGCAAGTCTAGCAGCATTTGTGGAGAGATAGCAGAGATAATGCTTTGGGTCCAGTAAAGGGTTATGGCTCTGAAACATTAACTCTGCTTTCTCTCCAAAGATGCTTAAAGACATGTTGTGGTTTTTCAGCAATTTCTGTTCCTGTTTTTGATTTGCTGCATCCACAGATCTTTGGCTTTGTTTTTGGAGTGTCACTTTATTGCTGAGGAAGACCTGTCAGATAGCACTGTTACTAATAGCTTTCAATGATACTTTAAGATAGCTTTGCTGATAATCAGGAGTAGACCAATGGGGTGAAAACCGACCTTCCTCCCAGTGACTCCACTCTACCTCCTGCTGCCTCCAGAAATCAGTCAACATAATCAAAGACCCCTCCCACCTCATTTATATTTTGTTCCACCCTCTTCCATCAAGTAGTAGGTACAAAAGTTTTAACATATGTGCTAACAGGTTCAAGAACACCATGCTCCCCACAGCTATCAGAATTATGTCAGACTTCTCAGGTATTAGAGTTGATCTTTCTCTGTACCTTCTCTGTAGCTGTAACACTCTTTTCTGCTCGCTGTCTATTACCATGATGTACTTATGTAAGTTATGATTTGTCTGGTTAGCACGCAAAACAATACTTTTCACTGTATCTCATTAATAAATCATATTTAATTAAAAATGTCTTTCTATTTGTGGACAAAACATACCTGTGTAGCTTACAACATTGCCAGGTAGGGACCAGCATTGCAGCTATTCTGGAACAGCTTCTGAAAAAATACAAGTTCTGAAGCAGAAGACTTAATTACTGTTAAATACAAACCTTTGCAATGCCGTTCAGGCATTTCTTGATATTAAATGGAGTGACTTATGTTGTCTAAAGATCATGTTTATGATGTTGGAGATGATTGGAATAAGCTGAGATGGATCACCCAATCAGCACATCTGCCTAAAGTCTTTTGTGGTATATTCTGGGCTTCACATATCCTCATCATTGAGAATTAAGATACTTAGGAACCTTCTCCTCCAGTTAGTTGTTTAATTGTCCACCACCATTCATAACTCAATGTGCCAATGCTGCAGAGATTTGCTTTTATATCCTATGGGATCATTTAGCTCTCTCTATCACACACTGCTTCCATTGTTATTCATGCAAGTAGCCCTGTGTTATATTTTCAACACCTACTTTTTGGATGTTCCTCCCAGTGACTCCACTATACCTCCTCCCAGTGACTCCCCGCATTCTTCACTGAACCAAGATTAACCATCTCTTTTGATTATAACAGCAGAATGAGAGTTGTGCAGAATGAGGGATACACCAGACCATGTACATTGTGTGTTCACAATGAATGTCTCATGAATGCCCAGTTTTGAGTTGCTGGATCTACTCTGGAGCTATCTCATTTAGTAAAGGGCAGTGCCACACGACATGATTAATGATTCCCTCAGTGTAATGATAAGATGTTGTAGGAACTGTGCAACAGTCACTCTTGCCAATATCTCGGTGACAAGTTATATGACGACAGTGAGGTCAGTTTTTATTTCTCCTGTTGATTTCCTCACCATCTACCGATGGCCCCGTCTAGCAGTTATGTCATTCAAGACCTAGCTGGTTCAGCCAGATGTGATGTTACCCGTCCACTCGTGGCGAATAACTTTGACACTCCCCACCCCTCAGTACATACTCAGTCTTTGCTACCACCAGTGCTTCTTCTAGTACCTCTGACCACACCTCCAAACCTGCAACTTCTACCACCCATAAACCACCAACTACAACTTCTCTTCCAACTCACACATCATCCTGACATGGAACTATAGGTCTAGGACACAGCATTTCATGGTCACAGGCTTAAAACCTGGAATATTTTTCCTAATAGCACTGTGGGTGGACTTCCACCACATGGACTGCAGCAGTTTAAAGAGTTAACTATCTATCTTCTCAATGGCAAATAGAGATGGACAGCAAATGCTGATCTTGTTAATGCACTCACATCCTCGGCATAATATTTTTTGTTTGTTCAGGTAGAAACCTTATTTGATTTTATTGAAAAGTATGGAGAATAACTGTGAATGTATGAAAACTGCTGGGTACAAACCGTCACATGCAAAGGTTGAGGAAGCTCTGGATGTGCTGTACTCCCCCACTAACACCCTGCAGACAGAACAACCCGAGGCCCTGTTTATTGTAACTGGCGACTTCAGTCAGGCCAATCTCAGGAAGGTGTTGGGAGAAAGTGAGGACTGCAGATGCTGGAGACCAGAGTTGAAAAGTGTGGTGCTGGAAAAACACAGCAGGCCAGGCAGCATCCGAGGAGCAGGAAAATCGACGTTTCGGGCATAAGCCCTTCCTGAAGAAGGGCTTATGCCCAAAACGTCGATTTTCCTGCTCCTCAGATGCTGCCTGGCATGTTGTGTTTTTCCAGCACCACACTTTTCAACTCAGGAAGGTGTTGCCCAAGTACTAACAGAACATTACCTGCCCCAGCAGGGGCAAGAACATTCTAGACGACTGCTGCTGCACCACTGTGAAGGATACCTACTGCTCCATCCCCCGCCTTCATTTCAGGAGCTGAGACCACAATTCCCTGCTTCTTCTTCCGCCTTCCAGGCAAAATCTCAAGCAGGAGACTCCTTCACGGATACAGATCCAGTGCTGGTCAGAGGAGGCAGAGGATCAACGCCGGTGCTGTGTGGAATCGGCTGACTGGGCCATGTTCAAACAGTCCACAGGTACCTTGGATGAGTACGCCACCACCGTCACAGACTTTATCAGCAAGTGTGTGGAGGACTGTATACCGAGGGAGTCAATCCGGGTGTTCCCCAACAGGAAACCCTGGATGAATCAGGACATACAGAACCTGCTAAAAACCAGGCGTGAGGCCTTCAGATCAGGAAACCTACTCAAATATAAAGAATCCAAGAATGACCTTCACAGAGCCATTAAGACAGCCAGAGACCAATACCGACCCAAACTAGAGACTCAGGCAGACACCCAGCGACTATGGCAAGGACTGAATGACATTACAGGTTCTAAAAAGAGACAGCGCAAGATAGCAGACGATGACACATCCCTCCCAGATCATCTCAATGCCTTCTATGCTCATTTTGAACAGAATTTCGGTGGAGAGGTAACATCTATTCCAACAAGTCCTGATGAACCTATCCCAACAGTCACTGCAGCAAAGGTCAGATCAGTTTTCCTTCCTGTGAAGCCAAGGAAAGCGATGGGACCAGCTGGAGTACCAGGCCATGCACTCAGAGCATGTGCAGATCAACTGGCAGAGGCCTTCTTGGACATCTTCAACCTCTCCCTGCAGCAGGCCACTGTCCCTGCCTGTTTCTAGAGAACCAACATCATACCTGTGCCTAAGAAGGCTCATGCAGCATGTCTCAATGACTACCGCCCAGTGGCCCTAACTTTGGTGGTCATGAAGTGTTTTGAAAGGCTGGTCATGGCATTAATCAACTCCAGCCTCCCCACTACTCTAGACCCACTCCAATTTGCCTATCGGACCAACAGATCCATATCAGATGCCATATCACTTGTCCTTCACTCCTTCCTAGAACATCTTGACACCAAGAACAGCTACATAAGAATCCTGCTCATTGACTACAGTTCAGCCTTCAACACTATTATCCTCTTGAGACTGCTTACTCAACTTAGTAATCTCTCTGCAACTGGATCCTCAGTTTCCTGACCCACAGGCCACAATCAGTGAAGACTGGGGACAATATTTCATTCTTACTAGCACTCAATACTGGAGCCCCCCAGGGGTGCATACTCAGCCCACTACTGTACTCGCTATATACCCATGACTGCATTTCCAAATACAAGAATAATGCCACTTACAAGTTTGCTGATGACACCACCATAGTCGGTCGAATCTCAGATGGCGACGAAACAGACTACAGACGGAAGGTGGAAGACCTGGAAAAATGGTGCACTGAGAACAATCTCGCTCTCAATGCTGGCAAAACTAAGGAACTCATTATTGATTTTTGGGTAGGATGTTATTCATGCCCCCCTACACATTAACAGCTCAGAGGTGGAACGTGTGGAGAGTGTCAAGCTCCTGCGAGTGGTCATCAACAACAAGCTTACTTAGATGCTTCATGTGGATGCACTGGTTACAAAGGCCCAACAATGTATCTTGCTCCTCAGGCAGCTGAGGAAATTTGGCATGATGGAGAATACCCTTGCCAACTTTTATAGGTGCGTCATCAAGAGCATTCTGTCTGGATGTATCACTACCTGGTATGGCAACTGTACCATTCAAGATTGGAGATGGTTACAGAGAGTGGTGAACTCGGCCCGGACAATCACAAAGGCCAACCTCCCATCTATAGAATCCATCTACCAGGCCCACTGTCAAGGAAAGGCCGCCAGCATTCTCAAAGATCCATCCCACCCAGGCAATGCATCTCTCCAACCTTTACCATCGGGGAGAAGGTACAGAAGCCTGAACACACGCACCAGCCGGTTTTGAAATAGTTTCTACCCTACTGTTGTCAGAATACTGAATGAGCTCACAAATTCTTAGTATTTGCTTGTACCTGTGTTTTTGTTTTTGATGCTGTTTACCTATTATTTACTATCTATGCGAGTTAACTCTGTGATCTGCCTGTATTGCTCGTAAGGCAAAGCTTTTCACTGTGTCTCGGTACACGTGACAATAAATTCAATTCAGTTCAATTCAATTAACTGGGATAGAGCTACTTTATACATGACTGCTTGTAACTGGTTACTCATTTAAGGCTAAATATTGGCAAGGCCCATTGTCTAGAGTTGGGACAAGGATGAACAATTACCCCATACTCAATGGGAGTGATGCAAGATGATGCACATTTTTGATGTTAGTTTATCTTCCTGACTGTGCCCTGCAATCTATTTGACCCCTTACTGTATGGCTGTATACTCAGATTTGATGACAATTTCCACTGGTTAAAGCTAGCTTATATGTCTTGATGGATTATTGCGTGTTTAGCTGCAGTAGGCATGGCAGGGGGTGGGGTGAGATGGGGGAATGGGGATGTCTCTGATCAGGGGGAACCAAGAGCTGAAACATAGCTGACCCAATCTCAGCTCCTGACACTCATGGAGCAGCAGTCTCTGATGACCCTGGTGGGTAAAACCATGTATTTAAAGATCCAGTCTGCCTTTCTCGACGGATGGCCAATATTCCACATTTATGTCATGCCGGAGGCCAAGAGCAACTGTGACAATAAACTCCATGACGGGGAACAGATGACTTTAAAATCCACATCACCAACTCCATGCAGAGGTCTAACATCACTGAGAGGACTGGAGCAGAATTTCATGAAAGGAGTGTGACTCCTACCAACAGGACTAGAAGTGGATGGGATTTCTGCTGTTCAGGGAAAGTCCCACCACAGGCAATCACAATATCGATTGTGGTAGGCATATGTCCCATGTACAAACACACAGCAGGGGGCACAAGCAAGAGATGTGGCTGCCACTGCTATCAGTTGGTGCTGAATTTCAGGTCAGGGAAGTCATCAAAAGCTCCACTTTTGCAAGCATTCAATCTCCACAGAAACAGAGAATCCACACCAATTTGTAAAACAGTCCTTCCATCCTCAAGGCTAGCAGCAATATTTCCATGTGGCTCCCAACTCTCCAACAATCCTGCTTGAACCCTTCCAGTAGTTATCCTTAATCACTCGCCCTGTAAGAGTATGCTAACATGTTCAATTCAATTGAATTGAGCTGACAATTCTTAGAGCATCTTGTAACTTGCCAAGCTGCTCTTATTGAAGATCGTTGGCAATTGTATTTTCTCCTTTGACCTTTGACACAGCCAGTGATTCATAACTTGGAGGTGGTTGCCTGTGAGACAGTTGCGCCTGAAGGAGAGAAAAGGCAAATGCACCAGATGTCTTGTGGTTAAGTGACTGTGCTCAGGAAGAATGTTTGTGGAAAATCAGACTTGACAGGATATATTGGACTAAATCCAGTTTGATGTGGAGCAGACACTCGTCCCCGAAAAGCCAAGCAAGGGGTACAGAAGGATCAGACAGAAGGATGGTCGCTATGCGTCCAAGGGCAAACAAAGAGGCCAGGATTCCTAATCAACTGGCACTTTCAGAGGCAAAGCATCAAGGAAGCAGGTTAGTCCTATTGGATCACCTCCAAGGAGCTGGCTGTCAACCTAGACTGACGACCGAGGCTGTAATTGTATGCTTTCTAAAATTCCTTGCAAGGTTTTGAGCTTTTTACTAATTAAGCTGATGAAATTGCAGTGACATTGTGATGATTTGTGGTACATATCGCAGTGCACTGCCAGAACAGTCATGCAACACAGTTTCCTCAGTCCGATGCAATCCATATGATTGCCCTGATCAATCCATATGCTGCATTGTTATAATGTTCCTCCTCTGAGCTGTGGGGATGATACACTGCTGTCAAAAGGCTCATTCTAAGGGATATGCCTTGTCACCCAGGATCCGACCCTACTATTGTACTGCAGCAGCTGGAATTTCTACAAAATGTAGGGGCCTTGAGAGCTGCCTGGGAAATGAGCATACACCTGCATTATTCATGTCCGGTGGTGAAGGACTACATGACCATTACGGGTGAAACATTTCCAAATAACAAAACCAGCTGACCATTCCCAGGCTGCTGTAATGATTACATGAGTTAAAGTCAATCACACCATCCACCTGTTGTAAGATGTGGTGTGCATTTTATATACATTATAATAACATTTCTTTGGGAGTTTTAAATTTGGAACAAGTGGCATGTGGATTTTCTATGTGTTTGAAAAGGTTTGATGATTAATTTGAAGGCATTTTTGGGGACACGTTTTTAAAATAATATGAGAGAAATTTTTTGAGGAAACTAATGGGAATTTTTTATATAGAGACGTATTTGCAAATAAAGTAAACAGTTAATGCATTATAGTTTCGATGTAAAGACCTGCATTGCCATTCTAAGTGATTATAGGCTTAACAGTAATATAGGTTTGTTCAATACATTGCAACAGTTATATGGAACATTGGTCTTTTACTATAAATTCTGTGTCCTATCATCCTGCCTCACTAGCTACTTGACAACAGAGCAGTGCTCCGAAAGCTTGTATGGAGTCATAGAGATGTACAGCACGGAGACAGACCCTTTGGTCCAACTCGGGCCAGATATCCCAAACCAATTTAGCCCCACCTGCCAGCACCTGGCCCATATCCCTCCAAACCCTTCTTATTCATATACCCATCCAGATGCTTTTTAAATGTTGCAATTGTACCAGCCTCCACCACTTCCTCTGGCAGCTCATTCCATGCACGTACCACCCTCTGTGTGAAAAAGTTGCCCCTCAGGTCCCTTTTATATCTTTCTCCTCTCACCCTAAACCTAAGCCCTCTAGTTCTGGACTCCCCCGCCCCAGGGAAAAGATCTTGTCTATTTACCCTATCCATGCCCCTCATGATTGTATAAATCTCCATAAGGTCACCCCTCAGCCTCCAATGCTCCAGGGAAAACAGCCCCAGCCTATTCAACCTCTCTCTGTAGCTCAAATCCTCCAACCCTGGCAAAACCCTTTCGAGTTTCACAACATTTTTCTGATAGGACGGAGACCAGAATTGCATGCAATATTCCAAAAGTGACCTAACCAATGTCCTGTACAGCCGCAACATGATTGTTGGACTATAACCTGGTGTTATGTGATTTTTAACATTATAGTTTCAGTGTGGAAGGTCAGGAATTGATTTTTCTTTTGACTATGGGAAACACCTACAGCTTGGGAAAAAAATGCTTTTCAGTTTAGCTTATTTCTTTTGTATAATAAACGTTTGTGAAATTCTAATTTCCAACATTGTGTGTTTGTGTTTCAATGGGACACCAACTTGTTAAAAGCAAAATAAAAGATCTACCAAGCCAGATTTCGGTCTGGGATACAACTTATCTGGTGATAATATCAGCCTGGATCAAAATAGCTAGAAATGTTTAATGTTACTGAAGCTAACTGTTCTTGTGACCTGCTTATTTTTACCAATAGAGAGCTTTATTTTAAATCCTGTGTGCAGCTATCTATTGGAGCCGGGAAGATCCCATATATGTCCCTTGTGGAATTCTTGAATTAGACAGTCGTTTTAAAATTCTGCTCACCTTGTTAGCGAATGTTAGCATGGAATTCCCCCCAGTTTGTTAGGACTGCACTTCTTGTTGAAGGCATTAGCATGCCGTTAATGTACCCATGTATTTCCTGATGAAAGCAGCCCTTATTGCTGTTCTCCTGAACTCCCTCCCTTCAGTTGATAATATTGCGATGTATACTGTGGTGCAAACACAATTCTTTCCTCCCCCCCAGTGCCAATACCACCACTAGCGAGTCTTCTGCCCCAACTCTTGCAATTGCAACATTATTGGGTGTATGGGAGCCATAGTAAATTCAGTATTTACAAATTTGTTAGCGTTCTTTCATGAAGTGACCAGGAAGGTTGACGAGGGATGGGCAGTAAATATAGTCTGCATGGATTTCAGTAAGGCCTTTGATAAGGTAGGCTGCTCTGGAAGGTTTAATTTGCATGGTATCAAGGGGGAGCTGGAAAATTGGATACAAATTGGTTTGATGAGAGGAAGTAGAGGGTATTAGTGGAAGGATGCTTATCGAACTGGAGGCCTGTGACTAGTGGAATGCCTCAGGAGTAGGTGCTGGGCTCATTACTGTTCGTTATCTGTATCAATGATTTATATGAGAACGTAAAAGGCATGATTAGTAAGTTTGCTGATGTCACTAAGATAAGCGGTATTGTGGACAATGAGGAAGGTTATCAGAAATTGCAGCAGGACTTTGATCAGCTGGGGAAGTGGGCTGAGAAATGGCAAATGGAGTTTAATATAATTAAGTGTGAGGTCTTGCATATTGGAAAGTCAAATCAAAGTAGGAGTTTCATGGTGAATAGCAGGTCCTTAAGAAGTGTAATGGAACAGAGGGACCTTGGAGTTCAGGTGCACGGTCCTCTGAAAGTGGAGTCCCAGGTAGACAGGGCGGTGAAGAAGGCTTCTGGCAGACTGGCCTTCATCAGTCAGGGCATTAAGTATAGAAGTTGGGAAGTTATGCTGCAGTTATACAGGATGTTGGTGAGGCCGCACTTGGAGTATTGTATTCAGTTTTGGTCACCTTGCTATTGGAAGGATATTATTAAACTGAAAGAGTACAGAAAGAGTACTTTTTTCTTTAGAGCGTAGCAGACTTAGTGGTCCGCATATGGAATGAGCTGTCAGCGGAAGTGTTTAAGGCGAGTACATTAACAACATTTAAAAGACATTGGGACAAATAAATGGTTAGAAAAGCATTAGAAGGATATGGACCAAGTGCAAGGAAATGGGGTTAGAGTGGATGGACATTTTAGTTGGCATGGACAAGTTTGTGCCAAAGGGCCTGTCTCTAAGCTGTAGGAATATATGACTCTATGATTCCAAGTAAACTATGAGTAAAAGGCAGATAATGATATGACCACTTTTGTTTGAGTATCCTTTACTCCCAGAGCAGTTTCAGTTGATTGAAGAAAATGCATTATCCTCTCAACACATGCATTACTCTTCCTAGTCCAAGGAGCCTCATCCCTCAATGGTTGACACAGTCACTAAAGCAGCTAAACATAGCAAGATGTGGAAGGTATAATCTTCTGAGTGCACCAAGAAAATTCCCAGCTTTCAATCAAATGTGCAAGGCATATGACAGAAATGTTGCAGAGGAAATTTACCAATGCAAAGAAGAATGAGGAACAAAGATTCATGCACCAAAACTATGCACAAGGAATATCAACAATAAAAGCCATCTCCCAACCCAGTCAGGGCACACACATGAAATTCGTGACAAATCAGAATCTGATGCAGTACATAAAAGACAATCAATGGGAATTTATGTTTCAAGCAGTCACTCTCATGCAAAACATCAGTGCCACCATACAATCTGAAAGACAAATGATCTGAACTCAGAAAACAGGTCACAATCTATGATTGGCTAAGATTGTCACAGGGTACAAGTGCTAATAAACAATCCTGCTAATTCTAACTAACATATACCAACAGGCATGGGAAGTCAGGATAAAACCAATGAACATAAAATGTTCAGCACATGAATAGTTGACCAATTCCATTCCTTACAAGTCCAATGAATTTTCCTGGACCTCACACATTTCTCCATCCTCGACTACTGATTACAGATTATACAAGCATGCTGTAACCTTGCACTAGTGACCAGCCTGACGTTAGAGAATCAACAGAAACTGCAACAGATTATTCAAGAAACTTTTGCAGGACTGAATATGAAAAGAAAACAGGCCACTTTACTTTCTAGTGAGCTGTAATCTCAGCTCCTCAATGTAGAAAGAACTTGAGTACTCTGGACAAATCCAAAATTAAGAATGTTATCTTTGAGATGAAGAAGTATTGAGGGTATCCCTCTGTTCAGCTCAAAAATGTGAATGAAGAGCTAAAAGAGAAAGCAAGGAAGTGGGATGAACTGCTTGGGTCAATCCTGTGAAATTATTGCTGGTTTACAGAATGATCGGGAGCGTAAAACAGAAGCAACTGCAGAGGAGAGGTGGTTAATGTTCTGGGGCATGGCAAACGTTTGAATCCCACCATGGCAGATGGAGAAATTTTAATTCAATAAAGACTCTGGAATAATAAAAAACAGCTAAATGATTTCCATAAAACTACATTCAATTATCATAAAAACCTGTCTGGTTCACCAGTGTCCTTCAGGGAAGAAAATCTGCCATTCTTGTGTAGACTACATGTGATTATAGACCCACATCAATTTATTTGACTCTTAACAGTCCTCTCGGCAGTTTATGGTGGGCAATAAATGATGGCATTAGCCAGTGATGCTCACATTCCTTGAATGAATCAAAACTCCTGAAAATTACAGCCACACAAGAATAGTAGAGGTACACAGTGCAAATAAGAAGGAGCTGTCACTTATGAGACAGTCTGTTCAGAAGTCAATGATGCTCTACTGAAAGGTCTCAAGCCAGACACAGAGGAAACTAAACAACCCCTGAAGCAGCAAGTGGAAGAGGTCCAGGCTTCAAAGAAAACAAAATGAAGAAAAGATTTTGGACAGGCTCAACAGTTATTAAAGTCATCTATAAATGAAAAAAAATATACTGGAACAATACAAGGCTAAACATTTGACACATTCAGAGGAATCCAGAAAACTGGGAAGCAACAAAATGAGTTGGAAGATCTTCAGGAACAAAACAGTAAATGCCAAGCAGATTTGAATCACTCAAAACAGCTTGTGGAATAAGATTAGCCAGTAGATATTCTGGAACAACACTTTGCTGTGGTGAATCAGGGTAAGGAAATTCTAGGCCTGCTACCGCAAGTCCACGGGGAAAAACAACCTCTTAATGCAAATAGGAACAGCAGGTGATATCAGGGCAGACCCTTTACTGTCAGGCAGTTGTTATTCCAGTCTCGAGGGAGCTCTGCATTGAGACCTTATGGATTTCCCATTATAGAAGTCTCCTAAAGAATTGCCCAGAAAATTAGATTTTCCATTTGGAAATTCCACTACTCCTAGATCCCTCTTATAGTCTCCATAAAAATCAAAGACTTTGGATGGTTCATATGAAATTAAGAAAAAGAGTTAGTCAGGAAAGGTTAAACTAGTAACTACATCATTTAACACCCGACAAACAATGAATCTGGTGCATACTTGCCTCAATCCCAATCCCAGATGCAACAACAAAACTCAGAGACCCAACACCAATTCACCACCTTCCCTTTACCTCTGGCCCCAGGATCTGAATCCTTGGGACCTGATGCCACCAACTCCAGAAGTAACACTTCCTCCCATCTATCTTGGGATTCAAACCTCACCCACCCCCAAGGACGCAATGATCCCCCTCCCCTGGGTCTTCCCCCATGCCCCCTTCCCCCACGGCAGTCAACACCCTCACCTTAATCTGCACTCATACCACCCTCTTCAGTCAAACTCACCTTCCCTGCATCAGACCTGACCCTCTGGTACCCCTGCCAGATCCTTTCCCTGAATGTCCCTGCTGTTAGACATGGTGCCCCCACTCCTGCTCTGCTGGGTCAGATCCGACTCCTGAATGCCCTGTTGTTGTTGGACCTGAACCACAGCCGGACACAAACTGACACTGAAGCAAACCCCAGCTCCCTCCTCCATGCCACCCCTACCCCACCACGAAACTCACCTTCCTCTGGCAGCTCATTCCATACATGCATCACCTTCTGCATGAAAAAGTTGCCCCTTAGGTCCCTTTTAAATCTTTCCCCTCTCACCATCAACCTAAGCCCTCTAGTTTTGGACTCCCCTACCCTGGAAGAAGATCTTGGCTACTCATTCTATCCATGACCTTCATAATTTTATAAACCTCTATAAGGTCACCCCTCAGCCTCCAGTGCTCCAGGGAAAACAGCCCCAGCCTGTTCAGCCTCTCCCTGTAGCTCAAACCCTCCAGTCCTGGCAACATCCTTGTAATTCTTTTCTGAACCCTTTCAAGTTTAACAACATCTTTCCTATAGCAGGGAAACCAGAATTACACACACTATTCCAAAGGTGGCCTCACCAATGTCCTGTGCAGCTGCAACAAGACCCCTCCCCCCCACCCCCCTACCCCTCCAACTGCTATACTCAATGCATTGACAAATAAAGGCAAGCCAGGATCTATCACCCATCTCATATTGCCTTTGAAATGGGGGGGGAACATAAAGGCATTTAAGAGTCAACCACTTTACTGTGAGTCTGGAGTCACGATCAACAGTGATTATGTAGTCACTGAGAGTAGTGTTCAATAACAGACTCATCACTTCAGTTGGTGATAATGTAACCACTGTGGTTTGCCATAAAACCCATCTGATTCACTAATGCTCTTTTAGGAAGGAAACTGCCATTCTTACCTGGTCTGGCCTTCAGACCCACAGCAAGTATACTGTTTTGGATACTGTTGGGGGAAGACAACTTACCAGGGGTAAACAATGGGGCACAGGTATCTGGCACAGAGTCTGTCCCTGATGCTCAGAAGGGAAAGGAGAAGAGGAGCAGAGCATTTATCATGAGGACTCCATAGTTAGGGGGACAGATAGGAGGTTCTGTGGGGACGAGAGAGACTCACGGTTGGTGTGCTGCCTCCCAGATACCTGGGTCGTGGTGTCTCTGATCGTGTTTTCAGGATCCTTGAGGGGGAAGGGGAGCAGTCCCAAGTTGTAGTCTACATAGGCACCAATGACATAGGTTGGAAGAGAGATGGGGATTTAAGGCAGAGATTCACGGAGCTAAGGTGGAAGCTTAGAGCTAGAATAAACAGAGTCGTTGTCTCTGGTTTGTTGCCCGTCCCACGTGGTAGTGGGGTGAGGATTAGGGAGAGAGAGGAGTTGAACACATGGTTACAGAGGTGGTGCAGGAGGGAAGGTTTTGGATTCCTGGATAATTGGGGCTCATTCTGGGATAGGGACCTCTACAAACAGGTAAAAACAATGATTGCAGATGCTGGAAACCAGATTCTGGATTAGAGTGGTGCTGGAAAAGCACAGCAGTTCAGGCAGCATCCGAGGAGCAGGAAAATCGACATTTCGGGCAAAAGCCCTTCAGGAGTACAGGCAGAGTGCCTGAAGAGTGAAGAGATAAATTTACCTCTACAAACAGGATGGTTTTCACCTGAACCAGAGGGGTACAAAGATCCTGGGAGGGCAATTTGCTAATGCTTTTTGGCTGGGTTTAAACTGTAGTTCGTGTATATGGGAGGTTGAGAGTAGTGAAGTCAGAACAAAGATTTCAAGATCGCAAGAGGACACCAGCAAGCAAGATGTTAGTTTGAAATGTGTATTCCAGGAGCATCCAGAATAAGGTGGGTGAACTTGCAACATGAGTTGGGACCTGGGATTTCGATGTTGTGGCCATTTCAGAGACATAGGTAGAGCAGGGTCAGGAAAGATTATTTTAGGTTGTGGAATATAGATGTTTCAGTAAGAACAGAGAAAATGGTAAAAGAGGGAGTGTTGTGGCATTGTTAGTCTGGCACAGTATTAAGGTAGCAGAAAGGATGTTTGAGGACTCGTTTGAGGCATTATGGGCTGAGATTAGAAACAGGAAAGGGGAGGTTACCCTGCTGGGAGTTTTCTATAGGCCTCCAAATAGTTCCAGAGATGTAGAGGATAGAATAGGAAAGATGATCCTCGATAGGAGCGAGAGTGACAGGGTAGTTGTTATGGGGGACTTGAACTTTCCAAATATTGACAGTGAATACTATAGTTCCAGTACTTTAGATGGGTCAGTTTTTGTTCAATGTGTGCAGGAGGGTTTCCTGACACAGTATGTAGACAGGCCAACAAGGGGCGAGGCCACATTGGATTTGGTATTTGGTAATGAACCCGGCCAGGTGTTAGATTTGGAGGTAGGTGAGCACTTTGGTGATAGTTATCACAATTCAGTTATGTTTACTTTAATGATGGAAAGGGATAGGTATATACCGCAGAGCAAAAGTTATACCTGGGGGGAATTATGATGCGATTAGGCAAGATACAGGATGCATAGGATGGTGAAGGAAACTGCAGGGAATGGGCACAATTGAAATGTGGAACTTATTCAAGGAACAGCTACTGTAAGTCCTTGATAAGTATGTACCTGTCAGGCAGGGAGGAAGTGGTCAAGTGCGGGAGCCGTGATTTACTAAAGAAGTTGAATCTCTTCTTAAGAAGAAGAAGTAGGCTTATGTTAGGATGAGGTGTGATGGCTCAGTTAGGGTGCTTGAGAGTTACAAGTTAGCCAGGAAAGACCTAAAGAGAGAGCTAAGAAGAGCCAGGAGGGGGCATGAGAATTCGTTTGCAGGTAGGATCAATGAAAATCTTAAGGGTTACTATAAGTATATCAGGAATAAAAGAATGATGAGAGTAAGATTAGGACTAATCAAGGATAATTGTGGAAAATTGCATGCAGAGTCAGAGGAGCTAGGGGAAGTGCTAAATGAATACTTTTCATCAGTATTCACACCAGAAAAAGACAATATGGGCAAGGAGAATACGGAGTTACAGGCTACTAGATTAGATGGGATTGAGGTGCATAAGGAGGAAGAGTTAGCAATTCTGGAAAGTGTTAAAATAGATAAGTCCTCTGGGCCGGATGGGATTTATCCTAGGATTCTCTGGGAAATCAGGGAGGAGATTGCCGAGCCTTTAGGTTTGACCTTTACGTTATCATTGTCTACAGGAACAGTGCCAGAAGACTGGAGGATAGGAGATGTTGTTCCCTTGTTCAAGAAGGGGAGTAGAGTCAATCCTGGAAATTATAAACCTGTGAGCCTTACTTTGGTTGTGGGTAAAGTGTTGGTTGAAACTTTATTGCTGGAACAGCACAGCAGGTCAGGCAGCATCCAGGGAACAGGAGATTCGACGTTTCGGGCACAGGCCCTTCTGCATCCCTGGATGCTGCCTGACCTGCTGTGCTGTTCCAGCAATAAAGTTTCAACTTTGATCTCCAGCATCTGCAGACCTCACTTTCTCCGGTAAAGTGTTGGAAAGAGTTAGAACAGATAAGATTTATAATCATCTAGAAAGGAATAAGTTGATTAGGGATTGTCAGCGTGGTTTTGTGAAGGGTAGGTTGTGCCTCACTAACCTTATTCAGTTCTTTGAGAAGGTGACCAAACAGGTGAATGTGGGTAAAGCAGTTGATGTGGGTGTACATTGATTTCAGTAAGGCGTTTGATAAGGTTCCCCTCGGTAGGTTATTGCACATAATAAGGAGGCATGGGATTGAGGGAGATTTAATGAGTTGGATCAGAAATTGGCTAACTGAAAGAAGACAAAAGGTGATGGTTGATAGGAGAAGTTCATCCTGGAGGTCAGTTACTAGTGGAGTACCACAAAGATCTGTTTTGGGTCCACAGTTGTTTGTCATTTTATGAATGACCTGGATGAGGGCAAGGAAGGATAGATTAGTAAATTTGCAGATGACACAAAGGTCGGTAGAGTTGTGGATAGTGACAAAGGATGTTGTAGGTTATAGACAGTCATAGATAAGCTGCAGAGCTGGGCTGAGAGGTGGCAAATGGAGTTTAATGTGGAAAAGTGTGAGTTGATTTACTTTGGGAGTAGTAACAAGAATGCAGAGTGCTGGGCTAATGGTAGTGTAGATGAGCAGAGAGATCTTAGTGTCCAGGTACATAGATCCTTGAAAGCTGCCACCCAGATTGATAGGGTTGTTAAGGAGGCATACAATGTGTTAGCTTTTATTGGTAGAGGGATTGAGTTTTGGAACCATGAGATCATGTTGCAGCTATACAAAACTCTAGTGTGGCCATATGTGGAATATTGTGTACAGTTCTGGTCACTGCATTATGGGAAGATGTGAAAGCATTAGAAAGTGTTCTGAGGAGATTTACTAGGATGTTGCCTGGTATGGAGGGAAGGTCTTATGAAGAAAGGCTGAGGGACTTGATGCTGTTTTCATTAGAGAGAAGAAGGTTGAGAGGTGACATAATTGAGACATATAAGAATAATCAGAGGGTTAGATAGGGTGGACAGTGAGAGCCTTTTTCCTCAGATGGTGATGGCTAGCATGGGGACATAGCTTTAAATTAAGGAGTGATAGATATAGGACAGATGTCAGAGGTAGTTTCTTTAAACAGAGAGTAGCAGGGACTTGGAACACACTGCCTGTAAACTCGCCAACTCTATGGGCATTTAAATGGTCATTGGATAGGCATATGGACGAGAATGGAATAGTTTAGGTTAGATGGGCTTCAGATTGGTTTCACAGATTGGCACAACATCGAGGGCCGAAGGGCCTGTACTACACTATAATGTTCAATGTTCTATGTACCAAATGCCTTCTTCATTACTTTGGTTTAATCCTTTTCCTTAAATTATGACACCTGGGTCTGGACTCCTCCAATCATCAGGAACAACCTGGTCAGGTCTGAAAAGTCGACAGGATAACTTGGTTCAGGTCCAGATGGTGGTGTGGAATCAGGTAGCATTTTCCTACACTTCAAGATTACTTTTAAGACATTTGCACATCATAGAGGAGAATTTAGCTGTTCCTATGCTTGTTGTGCACACAATAGGAGATATTTGAACTCCAACATTCTGAACATACGGTCAAAGTACAGCAGACTTTCACCAGAAGTTGTGCCCCATCATTTGTTAAAAAGCTAACTTGTTGATGTGCTGCAGGGGGTCAAGAATTTTAATCTGAGCCCAGACAATGCTATAAAATGAAATACAGTATGAACTGTGGTAGCGAGGGACATTCTTAAGTTTGGACCTGTGCAATGAACTATCCCAAAACTGCAATGTGAGAGTTACCATTAATATTTCATTATATTACACCTTGTCAACGGTTCAAGCACGCAATTATTTTTCTTAGTTTTATTTGCCTCGAGTGAGTTGAAGAAAGAGTCATGTGCTTTAGTATTTCTTCCATCTTCTTATAAATAAAACTGGAAATTATTTTCTTTAGCAAAGCTCTGAAACCTGTAAGTAAACGGGAAAGTAGAAAAAGGTTAAAACTATCTGATAAGGTCTAGATTTTTTAAAAAATAGCAGACAGTTAATTTCTTCATTCTCTGAAGGTGATTTCAATGAAGCATTTCCAAATAATTTCTTTCAATGCAGATGCTTCCATTGAATTAATGCACTTGAACCAGAACAACAAACTCCCTGGAACTCAGATACAAAGATGAACAGGAAACTTCAATCACTCAATTTACCAAGAAGAATTGAAAGAAGATATTTCACTAGTAGGAGGGGCTAGGACTCGAGGGCATGACGTCAGAGTGAAGGGATGACACTTTAGAACTGAGATGAGATGGAAGTTCTTCAACCAGAGGGTGTTGACTTTGTGGAACTCACTGCAGTAGAAGGCTGTGGAGGCCAAATCATTAAGTGCCTTTAAAACAGAAATAGATAGTTTCTCAATTAGTAAGAGAATCAAGGGTTGCAAGCAGGAGAATGGAGTTAAGAAACATGTCAGCCATGATCGAATAGTGGAGTAGATTCAATGGGTTGAATTGCTTAAATCTGCTCTTAAATCTTATGGTCTCTTACGGAAAAACAAAAGGAGCAAATAAAGTGGCTGACAACAACAAAAATTACATTTACTCTTTTACTTTATTCCTGAGTCCTCTCAGAATTGCTTGGAATGTTGCAAACAATTTTAAGGGAAAAGTAATTTTCAGAAATACCATTCTTTATTGAAATGACTTTATCCTTCAGGAAAGACTATTCAACATGCTTAAGAATGAACAGAAAGATTCACACTTCCCTATTTTGAAGTTTACATTGTACTTGGATATTAATCATGACATTCAGATGTCAGGATATGCACATGGATAAGTGATCCCTCACCTAGATATTCACCTTTCAATAATTTGAGACTGGGCTCAAATCTCAATCGAAAACTTGTACATGAATATCAAGACTGGCACTCGAGTGAAGCACTGAAGGAGCACAGCATTATCTAAGGTGCCGCCTTTCAGATTAAACTTTAAAACTAGGAGAGGAAGTTCACTAGGTTGGTTCCAGATTTGAGGGGGTTAACTTATGAGGAGAGATTGAGTAGACTGGAACTGTGCTCATTGTAATTTAGAAGAATGAGGGGGGATCTTATAAAAACATATAAAATTATGAAGGGAATAGATGAGATAGAATCAGGGTGGTTGTTTCCACTGGCAGGTGAAATGAAAACTAGAGGGCATAGGTTCAGACTTAGGACTGAGTTGAGGAAGAACTTCCTCACCCAAAGGGTTGTGAATAAAGGCAAGCAAAAAGGAATTAAGGATTAGATTCAGTGAGTGGATAGGTGGAGCTGAGTCCATCAAAAGATCAGCCATGGTCTTATTGAACGGCGGAGCAGGTTCGAGGGGCCAGACGGCCTCCTCCTGCTCCTCGTTCTTACATTCCTGCATATGTAAAACGAGGTAACATTGCCCTGCTTGGGTGGGTATAAAGGATTCCATGGTAACATTTAGAAAAAGAATATGGGTTATCGCCAATAACCTGAGCAATACGTGTCCCTCATTCAACATCTCAAAAGTAGATAATCTGGTGACTGTGGGAGCTTACTGAGTGTAAACTGACTTCTGTGTTTCTCATCTTCCATCAGTGATACTTCAAAATTATTTCATTGTTTACAAAGCAACTATAGGCCGGTGAGTCTCACTTCTGTTGTGGGCAAAGTCTTAGAGAGAATTGTAAGGGATAGGATTTATGCACATCTGGATAGGAATAATGTGATCAAGGATAGTCAGCATGGTTTTGTGAAGGGCAAGTCGTGCCTCACAAACCTTATTGAATTCTTTGAAAAGGTGACGAAGGAGGTTGATGAGGGGAAAGCGGTAGATGTGGTGTATATGGATTTTAGTAAGGCGTTTGATAAGGTTCCCCATGGTAGGCTACTGCAGAAAATACGGAGATATGGCATTGAGGGTGAATTGGAGGTTTGGATTAGGAATTGGCTGGATGGAAGAAGACAGAGGGTAGTAGTTGATGGCAAAGTTTCTTCATGGACCCAGGTAAATAGTGCGGTGAGGAAGGCATATGGCGTACTGGCTTTTATTGGTAGAGGAATTGAGTTCCGGAGTCCTGAGGTCATGATGCAGTTGTATAAGACTCTGGTACGGCCGCATCTGGAATATTGTGTGCAGTTTTGGTCGCCATACTATAGGAAGGATGTGGAGGCATTGGAATGGGTGCAGAGGAGGTTTACCAGGATGTTGCCTGGTATGGAAGGAAAATCGTATGAGGAAAGACTGAGGCACTTGGGGCTGTTTTCACTAGAGAAAAGAAGGTTTAGGGGTGACTTGATTGAGGTGTACAAGATGATTAGGGGGTTAGATAGGGTAGACAGTATGAACCTTTTCCCGCGTATGGAGTCGGGTATTACAAGGGGGCATAGCTTTAAATTAAGGGGGGGGTAGATATAGGACTGATGTTAGGGGTAGGTTCTTCACTCAGCGAGTCGTTAGTTCATGGAATGCCCTGCCAGTAACAGTGGTGGACTCTCCCTCTTTATGGGCATTTAAGAGGGCATTGGATAGGTATATGGAGGATAGTGGGTTAGTGTAGTTTAGGTGGGCTTGGATCGGCGCAACATCGAGGGCCCAAGGGCCTGTACTGCGCTGTATTCTTCTATGTTCTATGTTCTAAAGCATTTCGAAATACTCAGGAGTTGTGAGAATGCAGAAGAATTCCAGCTGGATTTTAATAATGCACACCTAGATGCTAGTCCAGTTGCCTCACTAATCCATTTATGTTATAACTAAATTAGTAAGCAAAATAAACTTGTATACACAGCAATTTAATGTGAATATGCTAACAAACTCATTATTATTCCCATAGATGAGTACTTCAATTCTTGGTTGTCTTTGTGTTATTATTCTGGCTCTTCCTGCTTGAATTTTAGCCTCAGTGGTTATCTGTTGCACTGATTTAATCATGCCATATCTCAGGGCAATTTATTTGTCCTGAAAGCATATTTGTCTTTAAATTGTTGACTTTAAACAAAATGTTTTAATTTCATGATCTAGGACACATGAGTAAAACTTGGCACTATCATCCCTCATCGACAGCCAAGTTCTGCAAACCATGTTAGCCCACTGATGGAACATTATAGGTCTGTTTGGGTAGGTTACAGTGAAAATATATCCCATCATTCCTGGATGTAGTACAACTTAATCTCTGAACTTGATGAGGAATGGACAACTCAGTGCCAGAATCCACAGTCTGCATGACGGGATAGACCTGGCCAGGCTCTCAGTCCTCTGTAAAGTTATAACTGGAACATCATCACAAGGGTTGCTGGCCCTAAAGTCAGACCATCAGGTTCATGCCAGGAATGTGAGAGCTGCCGCAGTTGCACCTCAACCAACTGCATCGATCCAAAAGAAACTCCAGCAAAATAGCACTAGTAAAACTTTATCTACCTGCAGAAGGTTCTCACATGTTATTTGGAACTAAACTGAATAAAACAGCTTTATTCAGCCAAGCCTCATCCCCAGTCCTGACGCCCCATAGATTAACTACCTTGAATTCAGTCAGTGGTCAGGGACAGGAAGGTGTAACTTCCAAAGATGCAGGTAGAGGGATTCAAGAGGTAGAGCTGACGGAGCCTTAGGTCCTTGAATTTGTCTAATTTGGTTTGAGATTCTTGTTCACCGTGTGGATGAGAGTGGGAGCTGTAGGGAGGATGAGCAAACTGATCATAGCAACACGGTACAGGGAGCCATTCGAGAGAGGGGAGAAAAGAGAAATGTTGTTTTCATTGGGGATCATATAGTCAGGGGAAGAGACACTGTTCCTTGTGGTCAGGGTGGAGAGTCCTGCAGACTGTGTTGTCTGCCTGGTGCCCAGGTTCAGAATATCCCATCTGGGCTGCAGAGGAACTTGGAGTGAGAGGGGAGAGGTCCAATTGTTGTTAGGTAACAACAATATAAGCAAAAAAGAGGAAAGAATTCGCTCTGCTGAGTGGATATGAGTAAAATTAAAATGCTAAATTATAAAGCAGAACCAAAAAAGACAATATTCCTCATATTACATCCTAAGCAATTGGCACAGGGTCAACAAGATGAAGAGGTAAACATGTGCAACAAAGATTACTGAGGGAGAAATGGGTATGAATTTGAGTTCACATAGCACTGTGTCCCAAATCCCTCAACCTGCAACACTCATCATCACAACATCTTGTGAGGAACGAGAGAGCTGTTCTGATAGGATTGGCACTACCTGAATCAGGCTGGTACAAGAGTCCTGGGGAATCGTATAATGAGAACTGTATTTACGGATTTAAACTTAATGGTAGGGGCTGGGTGGGGCAGTGGGTGTAGGGTTAGTGTGTTTGGTTCAACTACATGGAAACTTAGAAAATCAAAGGAAAAGGAGACGGTAGGATTGCAGGTTCGTTTTGGGGATGACTGTAACCATAAAATAAAAAGATGGGATAGAATATGTGAATGCCATTTTGTACCAAGGGAACAAAAAAAGTGTAGAGAAACTCAACAACTGAACAAACTTTAAAGGCTTTTAATCTGAACACATGGAGCATTCAGAACATGGCAGATAAACTAGTGGAGCAAGTCAAGGTGTGATTTAATACACGTTACGGAAACATGGTTATAAGGAGCTGAAAGCTGGGAATTTAACGTTCAGGCATGTTTGATTCTTTGAAAAGAAAGAAGGGATTGAAAAGATGATGAGTTAGCACTGTTAATAAGCGATGAAAGAAGGACCACGATGAGAGATGATTGAGGCTCATTTGAGTCGGGTAAAACACAAGGGAAGGGAGGCATTGCTAGAAGCAATGCGTTGGCCCCCAAACTATAGGAAAGGTAATGAATCAACAAATAATAGGAGTATATGAAAAGAATAGAGTAATAATTATGAGTGACTTTTATCTTCATGTTGATTGGGTTAATCAAATTAGAAAGAGTAGCTATGACAACAGAGTGCATTAGGGATAGTTTCCTAGAACAATGCATCATGGAGCCAACCAGGAAGCAGGCTATCTTGGATTCAGTAATGGATAAAGAGGCAGATGTAATGAATTACCTTAGAGTAAAGGGTCACCTAGGAAATAGTGATCAGAAAATGATAGAATTTAATATTCAATTTGAGAATGAGAAGCTTAGGTCAGAAACAACCATGTTTAACTTAAATAAAGGGCATTGCAATGAAATAAGCATAGAGTTAGTGGGTAGCACGGTGGCACAGTGGTTAGCACTGCTGCCTCACAGTGCTAGAGACCCGGGTTCAATTCCCAACTCAGGCGACTGACTGTGTGGAGTTTGCACAATCTCCCCGTGTCTGCATGGGTTTCCTCTGGGTGCTCCGGTTTCCTCCCACAGTCCAAAAATGTGCAGGTTAGGTGAATTGGCCAAGCTAAATTGTCCATTGTGTTAAGTGCAGGGGAATGGATCTGGGTGGGTGCGCTTCGGCGGGTGGGTGTGGACTTGTTGGGCCGAAGGGCCTGTTTCCACACTGTAAGTAATCTAAAAAAAAGTTAGCTGAAGTGCACTGGGTGGATGGAGTAGCAGGAATGACATCAATTAGTGGCAGATATGTAAGGAGATAATTCATGACTCTCAGTGAAAGTATATCCCAGGAAGGAGGAGAGATTCTAGGAGAGGGATAAACCAAGCAGGTTAAGGAGATTATTAACTTGAAAGAAAAAAGCATATAAGAAAATTCCCGCCTCAGGCGACTGACTGTGTGGAGTTTGCACGTTCTCCCTGTGTCTACGTGGGTTTCCTCCGGGTGCTCCGGTTTCCTCCCACAGTCTAAAGATGTGCAGGTCAGGTGAATTGGCCATGCTAAATTGCCCGTAGTGTTAGGTAAGGGGTAAGTGTAGGGGTATGGGTAGGTTGCGCTTCGGTGGGTCGGTGTGGACTTGTTGGGCCGAAGGGCCTGTTTCCACACTGTAATGTAATCTAATCTAAAAAAAGCAAAAGTGAGTGGTAGACCTAAAAATAGGCATAAATTCAGAATCTAGCAAAATGGGACTAAACTGTTAATAAAGACAGAGAAAATAAACTATCAGGGCAAAGTAACAAGGAATATAGAAACAGACAATAAGTGCTTCTTTAATTATACAAAAAAAAGGAATGAGATCAAAGCAAACAGTGGCCCTTTAGTAAACAAATCTGAAGAGATGGTTGTGGGGAACAAGGGAATGGTGGAGGAGTTAAACAGATATTTTGAAAATGTCTTTATGATGAAAGATACTTATGAACATCCCTTTAATATTAAAGAATATGGGGTAAGAATTAACTACTACCATTATCAGAAGAGAAGTACTATCAAACTAATGGGGCTAAAGACAGGTAAGTCACCTGATAGCCTGTATCCACTATCCTAAAAGAGATCGATAGTGAATGCATTGGTTGCAATTTTTCAAATATCCCTGGATTTTGGAGATGTACCAGATGTGTGGAAAACTATTAAAGTGACATCCCTATTCAAAAAGGGAGGAAGACAAAATGTAGATAACGGCAGTCCAATGAGCTTAACATCTATGCTTGGAAAAGTATTGAAATCAAATACGAATGTTGTAATAGCAGAACATTTGGAAAGTCATTATCTAATCAAGCAGAGATGTCTTGGCTTCATTAAAGGAAAATTTGTCTTACTGATTCATTCGAGTTTCTTGAGGATGCTTCGTACTTGGAATGAATTTCCAGAGGAAGTGATGGGTGAAAATATATTTAGAACATTTAGAATATGTTTGGACGGGTTTAGAGGGATACGGGGCAAATGCATGCAAGTGGGACTAGCTTAGTTTGGAAAATTTGGTTGGCATGGAGTAGTTTGACTGAAAGGCATCCTTCCATGCTGTATGACTCTGTAACCCTATGACACTGTAAGTCTCAATCAGAGCGGACAGAGGGGAACCAGTGAATGCATGGTGTTTGGACTTCCAGAAAGCATTTAGCAAGGGGACTTCACAGAAGGTTGTGATAAGCTGTCAGAGGTAGTATATTGGGATGGGTAGAGAATTGGCTCATCAGCAGGAAACAGTGATTGGGGATGAGGGGTTGTTTATCAGGTTGGTGATTGTGCCCTATTGGATTCTACAGGGATCAGTGCTGGGACCACAACCGTTTACAATATACAGTAAGGAGGACAGAAGCAAATGCACTTTTGCCAAATTTGCAGACAACAGAAAAATAGGTGGAAAGGCTAGTTGCGAGAGGGATGCAAACAGTTTCCAAAGAAATGTTGATAGGTTATGTAAGTGGGCAGGATGTTTGCAAATGAAGTATAATGTGGGAAAATATGAAATTGTTCTTTTTGGAAAGGAGAACAAAAGAACATTGTATTTAAATGGAGAAACACATCAGAAAGCTGCAACTGAAAAGGACTTGGGAGTATTTGTATCTAAACCGGAAAGCTAGCACATAGCTGAAGCAGGTAATCAGGAAGGCTAATGGAATGTTGGCCCTTATTTCAAGGGGGTTGGAGTATAAGAGAAGGGAAGCCTTACTGTAACTGTACAAGGTGCTAGGGAGACCACACCTGGATTATTGGGAGCAGTTTTAAGATATCATTTCATTGAAGGCAGTTCAAAGAAGGTTCACTTGGATGATACTGTGGAGAGAAAGCAGAATTAATATTTCAGGTCCAGAATTGTTCTGAAGGTCATTCGACCCAAAACATTCATTCTGCTTTCTCTTCTTGATGTTTAAAGACCTACTGAATGTTTATTTCCTGATTTCCAGCATCCACAGTTTTTATGGTTTTTCATCAGGATGAATGCTGATATGAATAGATTGTCTTATGAACAAAGGCTAAATAATTTGGAACTCTATTCTTAGGAGTCTGAACAAATGATTGAAGATCTCATTTAAACTTACAAGATGCTCAAAGGGCTTGGCAGGGTAAATGCTGAGTAAATGCTCCCCCTCATGAAAGAGTCTAGGACTGGAAGGCATGAGGGCTAGTGTGAGAAAGCAAGAGTGGGATACTAGAAGTGCATGATAAGCCATGGTCATATTGAATGGTGGTGCAGGCTCAAAGGGCCAAATGGCATACTCCTGTACCAAGTTGTTATGTTTCTATTTTAATCTCAGAGTAAAGGGACACCAATTGAAAACTGAGATAAGGAGGGTTTCCTTTTCTCAGGGGAGTCTATTGAGCTCCTAGCCACAGAGAGCTGTGGGGCAACACAAATTCTTGATGAGAAGGGAATCAACGGAAATACTGAGAAATGGATATGAGGAATGTTGATCAGCCATGATCACACTGAATGGTAGAAGAGGTTGCAGGGGCTGAATAACTTACTTCTGCTACTATGTCTTATGGTCTTGTGGCTTTACAATGTGTGATGAGGTGGTGGATTGGTTAGCATTCTATGGCAATGTTATTGATTATAACATATTTTGCTTATATCTGCTGTTTCCTGAAGTATTTCTTTTCCTAACATGATTCATTTGGCCCATCCTAAACCCTTAGGATTTTTTGAAAATTGATTCCTTATTCACATTTGTTATGAATATTTTCATTTAACTTTGGAGTTTTGAGGACTGCAGGATTAAACATCATTATTGTAGCCCAATCTAATGAAGTGACCTCAATTCTTTAATCTCAGCCACACAATCTCTCATTGGCAGCATATGGAGCGCCATATGGAAGTCAGTTTTATTGTTTGATTCCTCTCATGTGGTCCTGATGAGTACACACTCACAGAGATTGTAATCTCTATGTTTAATAAATGCATTGTGGCACAGTTTCCATTGCATTATGATTAAACACACTTGGGTGATTCTGCAATCTAACATTCACAAGGGGAACGGAAAGGAGAGCAGTGATTGCAGGAAGACCATCTAAGGCAATTGTAAGAGACTGGGAATATCAAACCTTGGAATTGCAATGTATTATTCAGCTATGTGGTGACAGGAAAACTGATTTTTTTCAATTCCCTGCCGCATTGTGGAATCTTTCGATGTTTTTGTCAAGACTGAAATGTTTGTATGAGTTGAAGTAGACCACTCAGCCTGTCGGGTCCCACAAAGGACATTAGTGAATCAGATGGGGATTTCCAACAATCAACAATGCTTAATGACATAGTTACCATCAGGCCAGTTTATATTGTGTTCCAGAATTTTATTAAATTTATAGATCACCAGTTGTTGTTTCCACCTATGTTCCCAGAAGATTAGTCTGAGATTCTGGATTACTATCCCAGTAATATTCCCACAATGCCACAGCGTAGTGAATTTTAGTAGCAGTTTCCTCGGTGAATATTGGGATATGCTTTTTTTTTGTTCTTATTCCCCTAAAGTTGTCACTTTGGTCATCTCCTATCTTCACCTCAATCTCCTTTAGCCTTTTATCACTTTTAGCTGAATTTGATCCCTGCATTCTTCTCTTAAGATCTTTTATCCTGTAAAAGTATTTTTGTTTGAGTCTAATTTTGCTTAAAGCAATTTGATTTTGATAACTCTGTGCGCTTAGTTTAATTCTATCAGCATACCAATTCATTTTGCATGAGGTTGATTTTGAATTTTTTTCTATGCTTTGCTGATGACCCAATTGCTCGAACAGTCCTGAAAACATCTGCCACCTTTGCAAATTCAGCTTTCTTGAATTTGATTCTATGCCAGCGTGACATTTTCTTGATCATGTATGCATGTCTCTGGTGTTGAGTTTGAATCCAAAACCTTTTAGCTTCCATGTATAAGTACTATCACTGAGCCAAATCTGGCACCTATTTGTTAAACATAATTATTTTGAGCAAAAATACTGAATAAACATATCTGCAGCTGTAATTCTCAGAAAGTCTTATGTCATCTCATAACTTTTCTGCCTCAATTCACGTGCAGTTAATGTTGAGGTCAAATAGCACCTGACTGATTAGTTGTGGCACCATTTAGCTTTACCTTGCTGTTGAGCTGATTACTTCTGACAATGATCTTGCCCGTCCCCCATCTGAAATCATTCTTGTCGCTTACAATCCAGTTTTCCAACTGATGTGACTTATACTATAAGGCTCCAATTTCGGGGAAAAAATAATTATTTCAAAAAGCATAGAATCCCTTCAGTGTGGAAAGAAGCCATTCGGCCTATTGAATCTACACTGACCCTCTGAAATGCATACCACCCAAACCTAACCCCCTACACAATCCCCGTAACCCTACATTTACCACAGATAAACCAGTAAGCTTGTTCAGCCCTGGACTGTAGGAGGAAACCAGAGCATCCAAGGGAAACCCACACAGACAGGGAGAAAATGTGCAAACCCCACATAGTCACCTAAGACTGGAATTGAAGCTGAATTTCTGACACTGTGAGGCAACAGTGCAGACCATTGTGATACCTATCAGAGGCATAACCTTTACAAGTGGGCATTAGTGGCTTCTCTCTTGGTAATACAGATTGTACCAAGAAGCTGCCATCTTAATGGATGAATCTCAATGCAGGAGGTTCACCTGTCATAGAAAACAGACAGAGGGAGGAATTTCAGTCTGACTGCCATCTAACCACCTTAAAACATTGATAATGGTGTGTACATATTGAGCCCTAGGTCTCCAGTAATTACGCTTCTCAATATGCAGAGAGAAACCAAAGCAGAAATTGCTGGGGAAACTCAGCAGGTCGAGCAATATCTCTGGAAGAAAGCAGAATCAATGTTTTGAGTCCGGTGACTCTTCATCTTCAGAATTGATGAAGAGTTAGTTCTGATGAAGCCTTACCAGACTCGAAATATTAACTCTGCTTTCTTCCTACAATTGTTGCCAGACCTGCTGAGTTTCACCATTAATTTCTGTTTTTGTTTCACATCTCCAGCAACTGGAGTTCTTTGTTTTATTTTAGAGAGACCAGAGTAGGAGCAGAAGGGTTTTTCAAACATGCTTTGAGTAATTTCATTGGCTCCCATTTTGCTCAGTGCTATAGGTGACTGTCCATTCTGGAGGGTCAGATTTGTTATTTCAGAATGATTAATTTGTTCTCCTCCTCTACTTCGACTCTGACATAATCCATTCAGTTGTAAGTTGCTTTTAACTTTTATGGATGAAATGTTTGAGACAAAAAGATGTAAGCGAAATGCATTCTTTGTATATCAAATGTGCTACCTGCTGAGTAACAAATTAAAATGTGCATTATAAACAAAACCTATTTGTATGTGTAGAGTGTAGTGCTGGAAAAGCACAGAAGGTCAGGCGGCATCTGAGGAGCAGGAGAATCGATGTTCCGAACATAAGAACTTCGTCAGGAATTCATGATGTCGATTCTCCTGCTCCTCGGATGCTGCCTGACCTGCTGTGCTTTTCCAGCACTATGCCCTTGACTTCGATTTCCAGCATCTGCAGTCCTCACTTTCTCTTATTTGTATGTGTAGCAATAAACACCATTAGCAATGCAACTTTTGAAATTAATGGCACACACACACAGATTAGTGAAACACTAGAACAAGTGTTGTCGATAAAATAATATAACCTTGAACTTACATGGGAGTTCTCTCGATCCTTGAATGATGATTTCGCAGGGACATTAGCAGAACTCCCAATGGAATGATGGTGTTGGCTGAAAAGAGCAATTAATGCATTTCTCCAGATTCAACACCAAATGTATGCAGAAGCTCTGGCAGAAGATCAGGGGAAAGGAGTAAAGGAAACGCGGCCACATTATTTTCATGATGGCAAATGATGGACTCACGATGGCATTCTACATGCATTTTAAATGTTCCATTAGTTGAGAACTATTCTCCAAGATCTTTGAAATAAACTACCAACAAAATGCAAGCAAGAGAAAAGCCAGTATTCTGGGTTTCAGCGGAAAAGAATGGAAAAGATTACGATTAATTGACTTCATCTGTTTGTTTTATCTACACCAATACATCATCAGGGAAAAAAGTTGCTGTTCAAGTGAATTGGTAATTGGATGAGCAACAGACATGTTGGAAATTAAAAATGGCCAAAAATAAAATGGTTCAGAAGCCTTTGTATTAGTATTTGTTTTTTTTTGCCAAAGTCACAAATCATTCATTGATTTCAAAGCATACAACCCAGCAATCATAATGCCTAATCCTTCTTTAATACTAAGCTAGAGACACTGTTTGGTCAAGGTTTCTGTGTGCTCATTTTGCCTTAGTGTACACTATACTTCACAAACAGAGGAATCAAGCTTAACAACCGCTTTGTGTGTCCTACTACTCAAGTCCAGTTTACCCAGGCCATAGGTCCACATTTCCCAGTTATACAAGAAGCCCTGAGATCAAAGTGCTAGGAACACTTTGATAGAGAGGTTACCCCATGAGATCAATGTTAGGTAGATATTTGTGTGCACGAGGGAACAGTGGGGACCATTGTGTAAACTCATTGCTTTTAAAATAACTACTATCAGGTTGATCACTCTTATCGCTCTCAGGTCTCCAGGGTCAAATCAAGGTTTCCTTTAAAACAAGTTACTTCAGCCATTTCTTTATAGGTTTAGTTCTATCAATCAAACATTTGCCAGTGGCAATCAACCCCACATAAATGCAACTCAAGACCCACCACTTATCACTACTTGCAATAAGTTGCAAATCTCTTGTCAGTAGAAGCATTTTGTATTAGATTTCTATATGTAACAATTCATGAAGTGTTAATCCAATTGCTTCTGGTTTCTCAGAAGAAGATTTGAGCTTGAAAATCCTAAATTAATGTGATTAATCAAGCAGAGAGAATCATTGCAATATTATAATAAAACCATTTAAATATAGAAATTGTTTCTCATATCAACTTTGTTGTTAGTTAATTTGACATACTATGTACTAGAATATGCAGCATAAAGTTACAATTCCTACAGTAGTCTGTCGGGTGATTGAGCTTTATTGACTAGTCAAGATGTTATTGACTTGGAGGCCAATCCCAGGAAATGACACTAGTGGTAATGCATGATTTTGTTCACTCAGTTCACTAATGCCTAATCAGAATAATCTTTATATTCATTTCACAATGTGTCTTCTTAAAATTAACTGCAGTTATTAATTTAAGAAAGATGTACAGCTAGTAGGTTAACTTATGCTTCTACAAAGTGGAAGCAGTGATTTACATGTTCTAGGCTGAATTTAATTTTGGTGGTGTCCTCAACAATTGGGTAAAAACTCACAGTCAAAGCTATCTTAGTCACGTATGGGATTGGAGACATAAAATAATTAAGTTTGCGGTATCAGGCTCCCACCCACTTAAGGGTACAGATCCTACCTTCAAGTTCTCTTACATTAGTACCCCACTCTGTGCAATGGATCGATGCTCTCTAGGTCAGATTCAGTTTTAGAACAAGAAAAGCATTATTTATTCAATTTCAGGGTCTACTTGAACCTCAGGGGGTGTGCATTTACTCTTACATCACCAGGCATGCCTCGAAGGATCATGGGCAATACTTGCATGGGAGTACCACAACTTGAAAGCTTCCCTCCAACACACATCACTCCTACTTGGAACTAAATTCTTGCACTGTAATGGTCAAAATTCTGGAACAGAGTATGTGTCCATCATAGACTGCCACAGTTCACATACACATCTCGCAACCATCTTCTCAAGGACAATCAGCCTTGCTCAATAAATGTTGGTTTAGTTGGTGATGCCTACATTCTGTGAATGAATAAACAAAAACTATCTGAGGATGTGTGATTCTACATGGGAAATTAAATGATTAATCTGGAATATCATATGATCTATTTTCAGGTGCAGTTTGCAAATTTACTTCATTGAGAAATCTAATTTTTTGGTCAAATCCAAAAAAAAGGGTAGACTGTACGTAGTGGCTCAGTGGTTAGCACTGTTGCCTCATAGCACTAGGGGCCTGGGTTCGATTCCACCTATGGGCGACTATCTGTGTGAAGTTTGCACATTGTCCCTGTGTCCTGGATTTCCTCTAGGTGTGCTGGTTTCCTTCCACATTCCAAAGATATGCAGGTTAACTGGATTGCCCTGTGGTGTTCAGGGATGTGTCAAATTGATTTAGCCATTGGAAATTTTGGACTACGGGATATGGTCAGTGGGTCAGTGCAGATGTGATAGCCTCCTTCTGCACTCAAGGGGTTTTATGGACATGAACAAATCATTTAATTTCTGAGCATTGGCAGTATATTAATTCAATTTCTAAAAAGTAAAGTTTAATATAGGGAACAGAAAGATTTAAAAGAAGAATTTCCATAAAAATATATATATATGTGTGTGTGTATAAAATGTTCTGAGTCCACTTATTTGTGTGGGTGTAGATGAATTTTTTTGAGTTTTAATTTGTAATTGGATGGAAAATATAGGTTAGATTGTGGTTTGTGAGTCCTAGAAGTACAATTCATTATCTTTAATGTGCTTTGTTGCCAGATGTATTTAAAAAGCCTAAATGAAGGTGGTCTTTACCTTTATAATATGTTTAAAAGTGCAAAAGAAAATTAGGTAATCAATCAAATCCATTTTCTCCATATTCTTCATATTTATAACCTGTTTTTTTTTAAATTTTTAATTTTGTCCAACCCAGTCTAACACTGACACCTCCACATCATTCATATTCTTTGTACAATCTACTTGATTACATTTGATCCATCCAATTGCCCAAGCTTTGAATAATATCACTCTGCATTTTGAAAATAATTCAGGTGAGCTTCTTAATGCTTGTTATGGTTTGCATGTAATGTTACAATTATGAAGTTGATAGGATTGTTATGTTTTTGAAATGCCTTTAATTTAAAATAAAATGAAATGGGTCTTGTGACCTGTTCTAAAGTCTGACTGACAGCAAGCTGGGTGGTTCGATTGTTAACAATTTAAGTGGGTGCAGTTTGTTGTACTGGACAGAAGGAGGAAGGTGCTTAACTGTAGAGACAATGTCAGCAGCCTTTGTGCTAACAGTAGATTCAACATAAGCTTCCCATTTCTATGATGATGTTTGAGGTAGGATGGTAAAGAGGAAACTTACATGATACTGAGTTACAATCATTTTAAAATATCACTGTATATCCCAGACAGGCATTCTGTCAGAGACTATAGAGTCTGAAAATCTCACCACACCAGAACAAATATAGATACTTGACATTAATAAAACACATTCCTCATTTGTGTGATAGTTGAAACTTCTTTTGACTTATTAGTGAAGATGTTCCCTTTATTGCATAATATCAGCTTGGATTGAAAAGACCAATACTTGAGGAGTTCAAATGAGGCTGAAAGGATCTTCAGGAATGCTCTCATCATGAATGCCATTCCTGGAGTTAGAATTCCCCAAACCGAAATAGGAAAAGCATCAGTTAGAACTGATTTGGGAAAGTTGAATGTTTACTTAAAGCTGAAAATGTGTTGCTGGAAAAGCACAGCAGGTCAGGCAGCATCCAAAGAGCAGGAGAATCGACGTTTCGGGCATGAGCCTTTCTTCAGGGCTTAAGGGGCAATGTTTACTTAAGGAGCAATGTAATATTGACTATGAAGTCTGTTTTCTCAGTTGTGCTAAAAGTAAAAAGGATGTATTGAGTTCTATGGTATCTGGTTTATGTTGCATATGAAGATAGTGTTTACTCAGCAGCACTTTAAGTTTATTTGTTACTGTAAATAATTTAAAGCATGAAATCTCATCTTATCATCCTTTCAATATTAAGTGAAAGTTTATTTTGCAAAATTCCTTGTCTCCAGCTGGATTGCAACACTATGTCCTGCACCAAGAAAAAAAAATCATGAAGGAGTATGTGATAGTTGCTACTTATGTACTTTAATTCAGCCTGAGCTAAATTATGGCAGTCATTTTCATTTTTAGTACATGTGGTTCACTAGAATTCAGGGACTCAACTGCACACACAAATCTCATCCTCTTTCACTTTTTTTATTTGATGCATGCAGAGTTTTTGGAATTCTTTACTGCAGAGAGATGTCAAGGCTGGATTGTTACATATATTCAAAACTGATTTTTAATAAGTAAGAACATCAATGATTATTTGAGGAAAAGCAGAGAAGTAGAAGATGAGGATTAACAGATCTGGTGGGCCTACTTTCCCTCCCATGTCTTATGGTCTTGTGGTCTTACATAGACCAGACAGCTAGTATGATACTGTCAGTGTTTTACCCATGCTGAAAATGTGAATTAATATATACATGGCTTTCTGAAGGATCTCACACAGAAAATGTACATAATACACAAAAACAAAGTAAACTAATACATTCACTTGGAGTAAACGGAAATTGAAGGTGGTAAAATATTGAAGTGAGCTTGAGTATGACTCTATGAAAAATGCTGGTAAGACTTTTCCTATGTACTCATTAGGACAGAATCACAAAAATATCAAATTTCAAAAACAGCAATGATGTATAACGCATGAGAAGAGGGTCCTGACTGATTGGTAAGTGGACCCTAATTGATCAAGGCAAGTATTATTTCGAATTGGAAATGTAGAAAATAGGTCCAGGAATAGGCCATTTGGCCCATTGAACTGCTCCACTAATCGATATGATCATGGCTGATCATCCAAATCAGTATTCTGTTCCTACTTGTTCCCAATACCCTCTGATCCCTTTTGCTTTAGAACTTCCCTGTTTTTCAACTGGATAATGTCACATTTATTCACGTTATAGTTCATCTGTCATGCATTGCCCACTCATCAAATTGTCCAAATCACACTGAAGCATCTTTGCATCCTTTTCACAGTTCACTAGCTTTGTGTTATCCGCAAATTTGGCAATACTTTCCTCATCTAAAGCATTAACAGATGTTCTGAATAGCTGTCTCCATACACTGAGCTCTGTGGCTCCCAACTAATCATTGGCTGTCACTCTGAAAATGACCTGCTTATTCCTCCTCTTTGTTTCCTGTCTTTCAATTAATTTTCTATCAATGTCAATAACATATCTAATGTTGGACTTAATTTTCTGCATTTTGTAAACATGAGCTATTTGAGAATGGTCTGTCCTTGCCTGTTGCGAACAGCTGAAAGGTTGTGTTGTTTGATGCAGTCCATCAGTCATTGGTACAAGCAACCTGCATAACAGACATCACACTGGCAATGACATTAATAAAACACATTCCTCATTTGTGTGGTGGGTGGAAGCTTCTTTTGGCTTGACCGCAGCATCTTATTAGTGAAAATATTCCCTTCATTGCATAATAACAGCAAAATGTAGCCATCTTTTCTAGTCACCCAAATTTTTGAGGGACCTTATCCTTTTCACCGTACTCTGTATTATGATGTGGAGGTGCTGGTGTTGGACTGGGGTCGACCAGGTCAGAAGTCACACGAC